>NW_027532605.1:2222559-2278517 GCF_008692635.1 Crocuta crocuta
TAGGTAGAAGTGCCCCAGAAAGCAGCACAGCCCACGAGGGATTCTTAATGCCGTGTTAAGGAGTCACAAGCCCTAAGCAGATCCATGAGTAACCAGCCTAGGTAAGCGGTGAGAGAATGGAGACTGTATACTTGATCCTCTCCCTGGAAAGAGCTGTCAAGATTGGAATCTCTAAGAAAGCAGATCAAAACCATGATGACAGGAGGCTGAAGCAGGCAGAAGTGTCACTTTCTCTGTAGACAGGTGAACCCTCAAATGTTTCCAGGAGGTCCCTGTGAGGGGACAGAGCAGGGGCACGTGCACAGGTAAGATTGAGTGCCTGGGGACTATGTAGTTATCGAAGACCTACTGTCGAAAATGCCAGTTGAATATCCACCAGCATAGTGCTTACTTCGTAGTCCAACACGGTGCATACATTCTATTGAAATGAAAATCGAGATTTTGACGGGTGTCCGTGTTTTGCTGCTTCTATAGAAACAGAGGGGAAAGGTAAGGCCTCCTTGTGCTTGGGCATCTGCAAATTCCTGTGTGACAGGAAGGGGCCTGCCCTCGGACTGGATGCCATGGGCAGCCACAAAATAAAGGCTGTCCGGTAGACAGAACACAACATACTGCTTGAGTAATTAAAACGACAGCAGAAGCATAAAGCAGTTAGCCAAAAAAGATATATCTCACTCGTTTCCAGTTTTAAGAAGACACAGCCAGCTAGTCTGGATTGTGTCTGTTCCCACTGGGTTTATTTTCATAGCTGGCATAAGAGCTCTCGTATACATGTCCCAGACCTTGCGCAGACGAGTTCGGTGCTTTCCCATCATCCCTCAGCTGCCTTCATCCGTGTGGTGTGTGTCTATTGCACAACGCTGCTGACGCACACCTGACCACACGCTCTCCTCAAGCCCATCTTTGAGGAACGTGTGCTGAGAGAGAGGGACAGGAGTCTTCGGCCCAACAGTAACTGTGCTTTTTTAATAACAGAAATTACACTGAAGCAAAAAAATACAGTATTGTTAAATTCTTTTGGAAGTACAGCTAATACGTCTACCTTTTTGTTAAGGTTGAAGAAAGGGAAGTTAGCAGGGTGTTCCGATGACCCGGGGAGATTCGGGCATACGAGATGTATCTCTTCTCTGGGAACCACAGCTTATTTTCGTAGTTTTCCCTGGATTTCTGCTTCCTTCACTGAGGACTTTCCATAACTTTTCACTGAGTTCTTAGTTTCTTCCTTTCCCGCAGGCAACTCCTGTCAAACCCTCCCAACCCTTTTGTCAAACCCCGGGAGTAATTTTGCTTCTGGCCCGAGCATCAGGGCCTCAGCTATTTCTGCAGTCAGCCTCCCTGTCAGTAATACTCATCCACTGAGAATAACATCCTTCCCTAAAAATGGAAACCACTGCGTCCCTTAGGCCTGGGTTTTCATTTCCCGATGGCAGCCGCAGTCAGTGANTGTGTCTCCCTATCTCTCTGACCCTCCCCTGCTCGCTCTGTCTGTCTCTCTCCTAGAAATAAATAAAAATATTAAAAAAAAGAAAAAAGAAAGCCCCCTTACCCAACATGCCCTCAGTCAGCAAATAGCTGTTGAGCTGCCAGGAACTATTGTGACTGGGGCATAACAGGGAACAAGAGACCAAAATTGCCACCCTCATGGGGAGTATGTGCCAGCAAAATGGAGACAAGCTGAGACTTGAACCATGGGAAGGTTGCTCTCTGGAAAAGTCAAGGTCATAAAAGACTCATGGGAGTCCCATGCTCCTTTCCCATTTTTTTTTTTTTTACTATGTCCATCGTACTGTATTCCTGACAGTCTCTGTGACATTAAAAATGGGTGGTTGTGGAGAGAGCTTTGGGAAATAGAATCTGTGATTTCTTTACTCTAACGAAGGTTCTATATAACCAGATTCTCCATTTACCTCTATCCAAGATGTTATCCTTTGTTTCTAACCAATATATGGAATAGACTGTGGTATGAGTGTGTGTGCCTAAGGGGGACACACAGGGCTGTATTTTTGTTTTTTTTCAGAGTATCATAAGTAGTCCGTTCAGTGGTTAATAAGGAGAGGGACTTCTAAGTTCCTCTGCATCGAAACTTTGTTCATTTCGTTTCTGTAAGCAAAAAGTTAAAAAATACGCAGGTGCACTCTTAGAGTATGTGTTAGATCCTAACCCCAGTGTTATTACTTTTGGATCAATCAAAAAGTGCAAAACAGGAAGGGAAATTCTTACTGTTAACGTGAACTTGACCTGAAGTTTAGATCTCAGATAGACTTGTAAATGCACAAAATCCAGTCATTTTTCAAACTGGGAGTTTACTAGGCAGTCTACCATATAATCTGGTAATGTTGAAGCCAGGATTAGAGTGGGCTCAGAAGCCTGGCCCACCTCGGCATTCCTCCAGAACCCCGAGTGTCCCTGGGAGTGCAGTTTGAAAGCTGCTAATCGAGGTCACATCCTCTTGTTCATATTTGGAAGAAACGGAGACCCAAGGAGATCAAGTAATTTGCTAAAAGCCACACAGCCGTTCAGCAGGACAGTAACGACTGAGACGTGGGCTTCTGTCACACATTCTTTCCACTGTGCTGGTTCTTTTTGATGAAAATGTGAAGACACCTTGCTGGCCAGCTCTCATTTTCTAATATTCAAACAACAGTTTTAAAAAAGAAAGGGATTCTTCCTAGGCTGTGTGACCAAGTCTACCCGAGTGCAAATCCAGCTGCCTAGCACGGGTGGAACACCATTGCCCTTGCACTCTGGAGGCAAGTCTCTGCTCAGGCTCTGCTCCCTGAGACACAGAGCAGGTCAGACCTTTGCCTGTGTGTCCAGAAACTGGAGGAAGAGGTATGCTGGAAAGAGTGTAGGGGAGGGGGAAGATTCCTGAGCCTTTCTCCATGCTCTTAGCTCTAGGTGAGGGATCTAAGTATTCTGGTCCAAGGAAGTCATGTTTAACAAGGGAGCCTTGATAAGCCGCTTCAGAGCCCTCCCTCACTCCTCTAAGAATGGCCGTGATATGCATCCTGTCCTTATTAAAGCTCACATAGGATATCCTACACCGCAAGCCTTTGTGGGTGGGCCCCCAGTGAGGCTGGCCCAGGCTTCTCTTATTCTAAAATTATTGTGCATTTCTGAACAGATACCAAGGCTGACCACACTTTTCTTTCTGATTCCTAGCTGGGGAGGGAACCTGATCAAGGCTTTACATGGTGTCTGACACTTGAGGACTTCCTAGTTCTCTCCCTTGCCCCCATCTTTTATCTTCTAACTCCACCTCCAGGCTCTTGCAGTGGGATTTTGGCAGGAACAGAGCCACCTGACCTGGAAGGAAGATAGGAGACAGAGGCCTCTTGGGTTCGTAGTAACTTACTTTAGCTCCTTTATCTAGTAACTTCCTGATCTGTTCAGAGCCATAGCCCACTTCCTCCCCTGCCCGTCATTGATAGAGCCCTTGTCAGCTGCCCTCATACCATTCCCAGTAAGCGTCCCTTGCCCTTATCCAGCCTAGGGGGAATGACTTGGCCAGTTTAGAATTAACTCTTCATGTTCTAGAAAACCAAAGCCACAAACGTTTGGTTTCTGTCATCCTCATGTGCAAGAAAGACCTACACTGCAAGTTATAGCAGCTCGGGACTGTTTGTGAAATCTGTCACTAACACGAAATCTACATTGTCCATCTTTTCAGGAAGAAAATGAGATCCCTGCCAGTGTGTTTGTGAAAGAGCCAGTTTCCAGCCCAGCGGAAGAGAAGGAGGAGCTTGCTGATGAAAACAAGTCCCTGGAGGAAACCTTGCACACGGTGGACCTCTCATCAGATGATGAATTGCCCCACGATGAGGAGGCCCTGGAAGACAGTGCAGAGGAAAAGATGGAAGAAAGTAGGGCAGAGAAAATAAAAAGATCTAGCCTCCGGAAAGTAGATAGCCTCAAGAAAGCATTTTCTCGCCAGAACATCGAGAAAAAAATGAACAAGCTGGGGACGAAGATCGTATCTGTCGAGAGGAGAGAGAAGATTAAGAAATCTCTCACTTCCAATCACCAGAAAATAACCTCAGGGAAAAGCTCCCCCTTCAAGGTTTCTCCCCTCACTTTTGGTCGTAAGAAAGTCCGACAGGGAGAAAGCCCTGCAGAAAACGAGGCCAAGTCAGAAGACATGCCTGGCGGTGACCAGGCGCCTGATGACCAGGAGGAGAGCTCGTTTGCAGAGGGTGTTTCTGAAGCATCCCTCAGTGGTACCCTGGTGGAAGGAAAGAGCAAGGGGGAGAATGCAGAGAGGGCTGCCTCCGGAGGGAGTCACTCGGGCAGGGACAGCAACATTGACTTGACAATTGTGGAAGATGAAGAGGAGGAGTTGGTGGCTCTGGAACAGACACAGAAGGTTCGTTATGCGGAGGGCTGCCTGCTGACCTCCGAGGATGCAGCGCGGTCGGATGAAAATGCATCGCAGCCCGCCATGCTCCAGGTGGACCAGACCCCCTAAATGCGCGGCCCGCCATGCCCAACCTGTGCTTCTGTGTCGATGGGTCATCAGACTCTAGAAATGAAGTCCCGCACATCTCCAGCGCAACGCACTCGCTACCCTGTTACTGTCCGAGCAGCCCTCACTCACTACCTATGAGCAGCGCACAGACGACCAAGATTTACTATGAAGGTCCCCTGTCAGTTGCTCTCCTTCTAACTTGCTCTTCGATTCTGTTTTTGTAGACTTTCTCCAAGGTGACACGGAAGAGGAAACGGAGCCGTTCCAAACGCTGATCAATTTGGCTTCGTTAGAAAACCAGACGCTACTTAAGATACGAGTCATGAAACGTGATTCCTTTTTGGTCATTCCATAAGCTTGCTAAATCGTGTGCCGATGCCATATTGAATTTCCACCAAACTCTGTGGATCTAATTATTGTATTTCAAGTGTGCGATATAGAATATACATATATATTTAAGCTAAAAACATAACTACTTTCTATTTTAAGAAAAAACCACACTTTTTTAAAAAGGTAGAAGAGACAGTTTGGTTGGTTATTGACTTAATAGAAATCAGTGTTTTCATTTAAAATGAAGAAAAAGTTGAAAGACTATAATATTCAGCTAATAAAGTAAGATGTAGGAAAGTCAGGACTATCAGAAAAAGAAACCTAAGAAGGAGAAGTTGGAAAACAGGAGAAATAGGAAACAAGGAATGCCGAAGAGAATGAAGACCTGGAAAACCGTGTGCTTAGAAGTAAAATATTTACTGTATTAACTCAAGTATTCTTTTCCTTAAATAACAACTCTAAAGAATTTCACATATCTTCGAACAACATGTTATATCTTCACAATATTTTTATTTTCTAATATTTTCAAATACTATGAAAACATAGCTTACTGTGTTAGAGCTGCATTTTTCTCCATAAATAAAAGACATTACAAATATTTCACCAAGGCGGTTTAAAAGGATGTTGTCTCTTTAACATTGGAATGAACGTCAATCTCTGAAATCAACATGTCTTGTCTTTTGTAGGAAGTTCCATCAGATGACTCTTTCATGTTCCCCAAATTTGAAATGACCTTTACACTCCAAATGATGTAATGTAGGTATATAAGATGTTAAAATCAATAGGTTTGAGAAGGGAAGGATTCTTTTTCCTTTTGTACATAATGGTAATTTCATTCCAGGTCATATTTTATTTATATATTAATTTCACAGAATATTAATATGATTCTTCCAAAAGCACACTGGTGTTTATGTATATGTGCACACTGAATCAGCCAGGATAATTTTTACTGCTGTCTAACGTTATACTAAGATATTGCTTTATCTATTTTTAATTACAGAATGCTAATGTTTTGAGAAAACTATTATAGTTTAGAGACAGTGTGCCAGGGAGCAAATTCCCTACCTTTGGTGTATACCACTCACTATAAGTAACCAGACAAATATAAGTAACCCCAGACAGTATTAACAAACAGTGCTTTGTGTTGTAAGAGGAAAAATAGGGTTAACAGATGTATCGATAGCCTAACCTATACAGTGATGTCCTTATTTGCAATAATGTACCTCAAACATTAGATTGTTGAACTAACCATGGCTGTGTTAAGGAAGACTAAATAAACCAAAAAATAAAAAGTATGTAACAGTGTCAGTTTTTTGGCAGAACAATTTTAGAGCAAGCAGAAAGAATTGATTTTTAAACTCTCCTCCAAACGTTGCTGTAATGTCGATTGTCTCGGTCTTGATTTCCCCTATTAACTCTGCTTTCTTTTCCCCCTGATCTCATTTAGAAATCCAAGTCTCATTCTTCAAGTTTAACTTTCTTGACATCACCTTGCCAGCTCTGGAAAGCATCTGAATTTATCGCAGCAGCTTGATAAATTTGATAGTTCCATCTGCATTTTTATTGTTTGGTACCAGACCTTAGAATACCTTAAATAGCCCTGCAAACATGAATGTATGGAACTGTACATTCAGGTATTCACACAGATAAACCTTTATCTTCAGCGGTACCATAGACTCGGTAGACTTCATTTCACTCCGGGACCTAAGCATGCCTGTTTAACCTTTATGAAGTTGCTGTTACTTCTTGTAGTTAAGGAGTTGGGGGCTCGAGAACTAATGCAATGTTTATATTTCCTCTCCAAAAATGCTTCTGCCATTTGTTTCTATAAACTATCTGCATGTCGACGAAAAGCTACCCTTAAATCTTTTTAGATTTTACTGACAAACATTTCTTCTATGTTCCCAATTCAAAGCATTAAAATTCTAAGCAATAAAACAGTGAATTAGGCCAAATAATTGTTGGAAAACACATACTATAGGGATTAGAGAGAGCAGCAGTTGTGGAAATGGAAGCTATTTATTCTGAATTATTGTTGAATTATTTGCATACTGGTGAGGCTGCAAAGTCCCCAAATTGGATGTCTGCTTTCCACCCACCCAATAACCCATTCCTAACTTTATGTGCCTGGAGCTCAAGAACTGGATTAGTTTTCCCCCAAAGATTGGTTATACATTAATAAGCACTGAGATCCATATCTCAGAAATATAATTCAGGAGTAAGAAGCGTCTATTGCATGGGTCACAAATCTCCCAGAGATACAGCACGGATGTCACTTTACTATAAGATTTTATTTTTAAAATATACAGACATATATATTTCAACAGGAGTGTTTTCCTCTTTCCACTTAGGCATCTAGTATATGGCTGAATTTCATTTTATGTGTGAAAATAAAAGCCCCATACTAAGGCCAGTTGTGCACAAAATGAAGATTTTTCACATGCATTGGGTGATAAAAACCCAAAATGTTCCTGGTTTGGGCACTGCTCATGACTTTTAGTCCACCATCAAGAGATTAGAGGCTCCTTCGATATAGCCACGCTCCTAGTGTGAGTAAAGGTTATAATGAAAGTCATTTCCTACATTAAGAAGCGAATGCCCAAGCCCAGTTAATTCTTGCTTGAAAGGTTGTTTACTGCCCTACAGCCTAGGTCTAAATGATTTTATATTGGAGACTGGGAGTCTGAGGGATCGAGGTATAGGCGGCAATCATTATTAACAGTTCCATAGCAACCACGAATCTTTTCCTAAAAACCAAGGCTCTGACGCTGAATAGCAAGTTTCCGAAGAAATTGGCATTGTGACCTTTGTATTCTGCCTGATCTGGGTGTCCAGATAAAGACTTCTGCAGCTAGGAACTCATTCCTAAAGGGAGCAGGCAGTAAATCGTTATTACATTATTACATCTTTAAGATTCATCCTTCTTGTTTTTGTTTTAACCACGGCATCATCCTGCAGTATTTGAAAACTCCACAATTATTTTTAACTCTTCACACAAACTGCCCCAATTAAGAAGCCACACTTTTAGGAAAACAACTTGACGTTCATCCATGTCAAGACTTTCCACGTAAGATCAGTTCATTAAATATGCATTGGGCAATGCAACCATTTGCTAAAACTCTTAGTGTCCAAAGCAGTAAGGCGCAAGCATGGGGGAGAGGCAGGCAACATTTCATCACTTGAATGGCGGGCGAGGCACCGGTGGGGTCACCGGTACTGTGTTACCTACCACACGCTGAGCACAAGTATTTTCTCATTTAATCATACAAATCCTATTAGGACGGTACCGTTTTTTGCACCTGAGACGTTTCAAGTCTTAACCGCCCTAAGTTCTCACTCATGTTACCATTTAACTCTTTTTCCTTTGAAGTTCCCAGAATTAAAAGACTTGTGCAAGTTTATGTCACTTCTGAATGTCAGAGTCGGGCGCTTAACCCGGGTCTGAAATCCACGCTACTGCCAAGACAGACGCCTGATGATCTCTCCCAACTGTGCTTAATTATGAATCACTTTGCAAGCTCTCAGACGGTATAGTAGTAACTTCATTTATCGTCCCTTCTACAGCATCAGGTACAGCTGCACTTTACAAATGATTTTGGTGATTGTCATTCCGAGGCGAAGAGAAAACAGCTCCCGGTTGGTGGGGAGCCACAGAGAGACTATTATGCAGGTCTGCTGAGGCCACAGAGGGGCTCCTAAGCTCCTTGGCATCGACCATTGTCAGTAGCTGCCGGGCTCACTTTGGGCATGGTTTAATAAGGGCAAGCTGTCAACAAAGATAGGTACTGGAATCAGCTTGCTCAAAGATGGCACAATAAGTCTGCCTCAAACTCTTTAAGTGAAAGCAGTCGTATGCCTGTGTCACGCTAGAGAAACTGCTAGCTTCGTCCCTGCCTGGACACATCCTCCCATAGGCTGAAGAAATGAGCAAATACCAGATCAGCGTGGGGCGTTGGGGGAGCATGGAGGTTCAAGAAATAGGGTGAATCTGGGGCGCCTGGGACTCAGTCGGTTAAGCGTCCAACTTCAGCTCAGGTCATGATCTCACGGTTCATGGGTTTGAGCTCCGCATTGGGCTCTGTGCTGACAGCCAGCTCAGAGCCTGGAGCCTGCTTCAGATTCTGTATCTCCCTCTCTCTCTCTGACCTTCCCCTGACCACACTGTCTCTATCTCTCTTTCAAAAATAAATAAAACATTAAAAAAAAGAAATAGGGTGAATCTTGAGGACCCAGAGACCTAGCCTCTGAATAGAATTCCCACAAAGTCATCTTCTTAAGGAAAACAGGGGCTAGGTCACACAAATGCTTGTGTCCCCATTTCTGGGGGCAAGCAATCAAAGAACACCCTGCAGCCAGCTCTCAGTCGTCAAGATGTTTGCTGTAGGCAGCGAACTTCTTCCAGAGGCCAGGCAGTAGTGCAAATTCAAATGCCCCTGGGGCTCACACATGAGTGAAATGGTTTGAGGTGGCGGCACCAGTGGAGCCAAATTTGTTACCTGTGGGCATGATGGGGCACCCTTATCATTGCATGTCCAGAGGCAGTGCTTTTTTCTAATTCCCAAAAAGGGATGGTACATTCTAGGTGCTGCCCTGGACTGCACTAAACTGACAGCCACTATCCAACGCCAGGAAATTAGGTCCAGTGTTGCCAAAACTTCAACTTCTTTCAAGAGACGCCCAAAGTCTGATATCTTTTTTTTTCTCATGAAAATCTCCTGGCTTTTAATTTTTGGAAACCAGTGCAAATCATTTTAAATATTGCGTGAGCCAGTCATAACTGTCTGCTGCCCGGGTATAGCGTAGACATCAGTTTCTGACTCCTGGTCCATAGAGATGAGGGCTCTCCATCCCTGCCCTGAGGCACACACAGATCCAACTGGATTGGATTTGCCTTGAGAAAAAGCACAAAAACCTTTTTTGGGGAAATATAAAATACAAAAATACCCTTGCCAGACTTGTAAGAAATGTTTTCTTGCAGCCTAGTGAGCTTGTGGAAATATTGCCCCTAATGCTGCGTAGTTAATGTAACAAGGAGTCCGTCGCCAATCACGTTGAAAGATGGTTATATGTTCTCTAATGGAAAAGCACCACTTCTTGTTATTTGCAATGCTAGCTACCTGTGGGCTCCCTGCAGAGTGCTGGGATGTCTAAAGGACTAGTATTTTTGGTAAACTATGCATAGGATATGACTATCCCATTTCTATGTTCCATTTAAAAAAGTACCTCGTCCTGGCAATAACCTGAAGGTTCGGTAGATGACAAAAGGCAAGTTTGCACCCTGCTTTGCCATATATCATAGCAAAATCGCCAGCCAACACCTCAGTTCTTCAACTCTTTATTGTTCGTAATGAAGTACCGAAGGGAAAGAACAAGGCTCAATTATTTGGATTCTAAACTGAGCCTTCAGAGCTCAGGGTTGGGGGTAAAAACTGGAACAGATTTAGCACAAGGGGCAAGGTGTCCTTTGTTAAGGAGAAAGTTGCTTGTAACCACTTGAAGCTTTAAGAAAGCAGAGGCATTAGCTGTGTTCCCTGAGGTCCACTGCATGCTAATTATCTCTGAAACCTCAGTGACATGCGGAGGAAAACAGTGTATTCTGGTGAGTGTGCCCTTATTTGAAAAATAAAATTTCCTAAGGACTTTAAATCAATAATTTCAAATAGCTACATAATAAAAGGAAGCCCCCTCCCTGGATGGATAGAGGAGAGCAATATCTTAGTTTATGGGGTTGCCCCTGAAATTAACCAGAAAAAGGGAGACTGATGTACATTGGGTGTAATTTCATTATGATCTACAGTTCTCTTTTTTCCTACCGTCATTCTTTATATTGTCAGAGACCAAAAGATCCTTCCAAACTACCAGGTAGCTCTATTTTCAGAGGTTTAATTAAAAAAAAACAGTTAGATCTGAATTATCCAATAACCACAGGCAGGTTTTTTCCTACAAGAAACATTTAAAACTAATCACCTTATATAAAATCAATGTACACAAATCTGTTGCATTTCTATATATCAGCAATGAAGCAGCAGAAAAAGAAATCAAGGAATTGATCATATTGACAAAAATAAACCTAACCAAAGAGGTAAAAGATCTGTACTCTGAAAACTATAGAAAACTTATGAAGGAAATCGAAGAAGACACAAAAAAAAAAAATGAAAAAATATTCTATGCTCATGAATGCGAAGAACAAACATTGTTTAAGTGTCTATACTACCCAAAGAAATCTAACCCTATCAAAACGCCAGCAGCATTTTTCCCAGAACTAGAAAAAAAGTCCTAAAATTTGTATGGAACCACAAAGACCCCAAATAGCCAAAGCAGCCTTGAAAAAGAAAAGAAAAGCTGGAGGCATCACAATTCCAGACTGCAAGCTATACTACAAAGCTGCAATCATCAAAACAGTATGGTATTGGCACAAAAACAGACATATAGACACATGCAACAGAACAGAGAACCCAGAAATGGACACACAGCTATGTGGTCAACTAATCTTCAACAAGGCAGGAAAGATTATCCAACGGAAAAAACAGTCTCTTCAACAAATGGTGTTGGGAAAACAGGACAGCAACATGCCGAAGAATGAAACTGGACCAGTTTCCGACACCATAAACAAGGATAAATTCAAAATGGATGAAAGACCTAAATGTGAGACAGGAAACCAACAGAATCCTAGAGGAGAACATAGGCAACAATCTCTCTGACCACAACCATAGCAACTTCTTACTAGACACATCACTGGAGGCAGGGAAACAAAAGCAAACATGAACTATTGGGACTTTATCGAGATAAAAACCTTTTGCACAGCAAAGGAAACAATAAACTAAATGGCTGCATATGGAATGGAAGATATTTGTAAATGCCATATCTCATAAGGGTTTAGCATCCAAAAGTCTATAAATAACTCATCAAACTCAACATCCAAAAAACAAAACATCAAGTGAAGAAATGGGCAGAAGACATGAATAAATACTTTTCCAAAGAAGACATCCAGGTAGCTAATGTGAAAAAAGTGCTAAATGCCACTCATAATCAGGGAGATACAAATCAAAACCACAACGAGATACTACCTCACACTTGTTAGAATGGCTAAAATTAACAACACAAGAAACAACAGATGTAGGCAAGGATGCGGAGAAAGGGGAATCCTCTTGCACTGTTGGTTGGAATGCAAACTGCTACAGCCACTCTGGAAAACAGTATGGGGTTTCCTCAAAAAGTTAAAATAGAACTAGCCTACAAGCCAGCAATTGAACTACTAGGTCTTAACCAAAAGGATACAAACATACAGATTTGAAGAGGTACATTTACTTCAATGTTCATAGCAGCATTATCAACAATAGCATAACTACAGAAAAAACCCAAATGGCCATTGATGAATGGATAAAGAAGATATGGGGTGTGTGTGTGTGTGTGTATGTGTGTGTTTTATATATATATATATATATATATATATATATATATATAAAACACACACACACATATAATGGACCATTACTCAGCCATCCAAAAGAATGAAATCTTGCCATTTACAATGATGTGGATGGAGCTAGAATGTATTATGCTAAGCAAAATAAGTCAGAGGAAGATAAATACCATATGATTTCACTCATATGTGGAATTTAAGAAACAAAATAGATGAACATATGGGAGAAGGAAAACAAAAATAGAGAGGGAAACAAACCATAAGGGACTCTTAAAGATAGAGAACAAACAGAGTTTTTGGAGGAAAGTGGGTGTGGAATGGGCTAGATGGGTGATGGGTACTCAGGAGGGCACTTGTGATAAGCACTGGGTGTTGCATGTAAGTGATGAATCACTGAATTCTACTCATGAAACCAATATTGCACCTTATGTTAGATAACTAGAATTTAAATAAAAATTTGGGGAAAATAATCATCTTGTTTTATTAACATAATGCATTTATTGGGCATCTATCTATATGGGCCAGCCCATGTGCCGGGTCCATGGATAAGGGAAAAGAATAAGAGAAGAGTCTTTGCCATTTAGAAACTTTCTATTGAGAATAGGAAAAGTACCGAGATAAAGAATTTGAACTTGTACTAGCAAAGCAAGAAGGAAAAATAATTTGAGAGAAAAATAAATCTTCAGCCTTAAAGAAATTGTTGTTTGAGAAATGGTCACTCAAGAAAGCAAATGGAGATACTGTAGCTTGGCTGGCCAACGTATCATAAATGTCCAGGATAGAGATGGAAGGAAGCTAAACTGTGGATGGTATGGACTTAAAGAATACACAGGAATAGGAATTTCTCTGCTCTAAAGTAAAAAACAAAATGGTAGAGGGGAGACCGAGTGGAAGAAAATCTATAGTCTTTAAAATGCAACATTGGCAGCAAGCACATCCATTTGTTTTGATTAACAAGTAAATATTGAACACACGCTGTGCTAACCTCTGTGAGAGGCCTCGGGTTCACTAAATAGATGGGAGCAGCCCCGACAGACATGCTCTCCTCCTCCTTCCCCAGTGTGCCCCGCAATAAACGGCTTGCTTAGCCACTCTCTGGCCAAAAGTTTTCAAATTGGCTTTGGTTTTGGTTTTGTTTGTTTAATTTAGAGAACTTTCCCTCCTGAAAACACTTTAGTAATATATAATATTATATAATATCTTTTCTACGATGAAGCAGGGACAAATAAATAAAAAAATACAGTGAAAATCAATGAGAAATTTTGACTGTCCTTAGGTAGAGTAACTTAACGTCCAACTTCAAAAGCACGTGTTATCCTTACAATAAGGGTTGGGGTTTTTAATAGCATTTTAATAAATGCTATTTATTAAATGTTTCTTTATTTAGTTAAAAATATAGTTAAGCAGGGGGAAAATGGCCCGTCAGCCTAGTGGCCAGATAATCCTTGATGTAACTGTTCATTTTCTTAAAAATATTACAGAAAACTAACAGTTTTCTGTCTCTGTGTAATAAATGACCACAAACTTAGCAGCATTTAACAGCACCCATTCGCTAGGTCACAGTCCTGGGGGTCAGAAAACCGGCACGGTGGGGCTCAGTTCTATGCTTGCTGTATCCAAGGCTGAAATCAAGGTATTGGCTGGACTGAGTCCCTGTCTGCCGTTTCTGGGGGAAATCTGCTGGCTATTGACTGGGGACTGGTCTCAGCTCCTAGAGGCTGCCCACATCCCTTACCATATAGTCCCTCCATCTCCAAGCCAGCAACGCACATTCCATCCTTCATGTTCTTTGAATCTCTGACTTCTTCCTTTTGTTCTTCTTCTCCCCTTCTCCTTCCACTCCTCCTCCTCTTCCTCCTCCTCCTCCTTCTCCTCCTTCTTCTCCCCTTTCTGGTTCTTCTCCTCCCCTTACTCTGCCCCCTCCCCCTCCTCCCTCTCTCTCTCCTTGTCCTTCTTCTTCCTTCAGTCAAAGAAAACTCTCTGCCTTTAAAGGTCTCCTATGTTTAGGTCAGTAGCACCTGGATAATCTCTCTTAAAGTAAGTCACATCATATAACATAAATAAAATCACAAGAGTAAAATCCATCATATTCACAGCTCTGAAGATTATGCAAGGCATGTATTCCAGGGAAGTAGGAACTCCGTCTTAGAGTTTTGCCTACCGCATGATGACACATGGTGAGGAAATTCAAATGATGTGAAAAGGTCCATATTGCATGGGAATTGAAGCTAGCCTTTGCCCACTTTGTCCAACATTATACCCCTCTGGTAACCACGGGCAATAGTTTTCCTACATTTCCTTCTGGGGAAAACATAGAGAAGATATATCTGCATCTCCATATTTGCTCTATATTTTTAAGTATCCAGGGTCTTACTGAACCTAGCTGTTCTCAGGTACTCTCTCTCGGCACTACTTCCTTACTGGTACATGATTCTTTTTCAGCCACATAGGAGACTTTTATTTCTTTAGTAATTACATATGAATAAGCAAAGGGATCAGCAGTAAATCATCCCAAAGGCCAAGACAGATTATTTATTATCTGGATTTTTAAACTGTAGAGACAGTTTGCATAAGATCCATTGTTGTACCCAAAACATTTTCTTTTCTTAGAACAGATGGGTTCACCTGGAGTCCCTGTTTTGGAAGAGAGTCAACTAATTTCTCTCCAAAGTAAATTTAAATAATCCCTTCTGGAGGAAATGATCTATTTAGACACAAAAGGATTTCAACAGAGTTTTCTCAAAGGTAAAGGAAAGGTCCAAAAAAAGAGCCAACATGGGGAGGAAAAGGAAAGGGAAGGGAAAAAAATGGAAGAGGGAAGGAGGAAAAAGAAGAAGAGAAGGAATAGAAAAGCAAATAAGCTAATAGATATTAAAATGAAGTTAGGAATTCATCTGTGCTTTGGGACAGGAACAGAGTTCTACCCTCTGACCATTACCTCATCTTTTCTCCATAGCAACACTAAAGAAATAAAATACTTCTTTATTTCTTTTTTCCACAAAAGATGTATTTCCTTCTAATTATTGTCATTCTAAAGTTCTTAAACTACAATGTTACAATGTTTGATCTATGGCTTTAGAATACCAACTTTTCACATCTGTTTCTTCTAAATACCAAAAGACAAAGAGACTTCCACTACCTTTTGTCGTTCTTTGAATAGGACTAGACATTAAAAAATAGATTTACATTACTAGTCATAACTTGCAACTCCTGAAGTGCCCACAAAACTCATATATTCAGTTTTTTTCTACTGAAGTGACAAGTTGCTCTGCTTTCATCAATTTAAATGAAAACAGAATACGCAATCATAATGGCCCCGATTTCCATGAGCATGTTCTCTGTGTAAGGAGTCCATGAGCTGAAAGTTTCTCTTCAGAGCTTGGCCCACTGCTCTGAAATGAAGATGAACTGTACACATAATATGAACACTTATGAATTTGTGTTAATACCTGAAAGATGTGTGATTTGCTCTTAAAATCAGAATTCCTCATCTCCACTAGAGAGAGCTGTCCTAAAACCACATCACTCAAGGTCGTCTACTAGGACATGGAGGAGGGCACTTTCATAGTAACTTGGCAGCAATTCAAGAACAAGCCCCAAGATTGTATCAGGCAATTGCTAGTGAGATGAATTACAGCCGAGAAGCTATGAAGAAATTTCATACTGCCCTTGGACCCAGGCAAGCAGGGACCCTGCCCTGTGCCAGTTCCTCAGGGAACAGTAACTTCTAAAATCTTTCTAAGTTCCCCTCTGGTGCTTAGGACAAGCCAGGACTGGGGTCATCAGACAAGAAAACTCAGATAAGACCAGGGCCCTTGCAGGCCCCAGTCTCCATTTCTACCTTTCAGAGTACTAAACTTCCATCTCATACAAGGGGTAAACTAGATGCTCCAAAGGCCTTTGGGAGAGAAATTCGCAGAGTATTGCTTTTATGAAGGCAGGAGTGTCTGGATAAGATTGATCCTTTGGTGTAGTGCTGACATGCTAACTTAAGGAAATTCACATTTCTAAGGGACACAAGACAAGTTCAGGGCCCTGGGATATGGATGATACCTCCAACCCCTGGGCCTGAGCCACCAGTGTGAGCTGGTACAAGGGTTCTTCAAACAGGGATGCCGCCTCCGGTCTGTAGCACCAAGAAAGCAAGATGGCAGCAGGTGTCCTTTACCCAGAGCCATCATTCCACTTCCTCCTCAGGTTCCACATCATGTATCAGGCTGTTTTCCCAGGGTTGTCTCATTTGTCTCCTCCAAGAGTTTTGAAGACCTTTGTTCCCCTGTGTTCGGTGATTCCCCTGAGCCATGTTCTCTCTTGCCTTATATCATGTGTTGGTGTTGTTCCCTACCAGGCTGGTCTTAAGCCATGCTAAATGAAGGATGGACATTTCTTGCTCAAATGGGACCACTCTTCTGGTCCCATGGGTCTCACTTCTCTTCTCCATGAGTTGGAAGTAACAGAAGGCAGGGATACAAACAACACTGAAAGAGATCATACTCTAGGAAATCTGTGGTCACCTAAAGAGTTCAAGAGAAGACATAATTGGAAGACGTATTTTGTATGCTATAAACATTTTTACACTAAGTGTTTAAGTTTATTTATTCTTATTTATTTCTGAGAGAGAGAGAGAGAGAGAGAGAGAGCAGGGGAGGGGCAGAGAGAGAGGAAGACAGAGAATCCCAAACAGGCTCCATGCTGTACAGCACAGATCCCAGTGCAGGGCTCCAACCCATGAGCCACAGGATCAGGACCTGAGCTGAAACCAAGAGTCGGACGCTTAACCAATTGAGCCACCCGGGCGTCCCTGGAACACTAAATTTCACATAGGCAGAAAACAACTTATCTTTCACATTTTTCTGCATATAACCAGATAAGACTTGAATTTGTGGTCATCATCAACAAAGCACAGTAACAACCTTTGAGCCTTTGAGACAGGGGAAACCAGTATTCGTATCATGATGGATGATATAGAATTGTGAGTAATGATGTAACCAGCATTAGATAAATGATATTAGAAAGTACAAAGGCAAAAGATCTATATTGCTTCCATTCAGACAGGATCTGAAGAGTCATGGCATTGTGAATAACAGCATTACTACCTTTTTCTCAAATGGTGAGAGATAATGAAATGAGCCAGGAATCATTCACTTGACAATAAAAAACAAGATACTGCACATGGTTACTATGAAGAATGTTTACGTGCAATGATTAGACAGAAAAACAAATGTGTAAGTAGCTCTACTTTACCCATTGTTCTGAAGATTTATTGAAAATTACTGTAATTTACATAGGCCCATGAATTTTATAACCCTTCTTTAAATTAAGGATTTTTTAAAATATAGACAGAAACCCTACCAAAAAGATTTCCCTGGGACCTTTTAGATCCTAGGGATGGCCTTGAGGAAAACTCTTGAGGAAAAGTAGGAGGTAATTTACCAACACACAACTTCATCTATTTTCTCAGTACAGATATAGTAGGTTTCACATTACATGGCTTGGGATTCTGCATGTTGTAATTTAGCAATTATTTTATATACACAATGAGATAATTGCCATTAGGCATTGCAAAGACTTGGAGATTTTTGCAATTTTTTGTAGCTATATGCTTTTGTATTTTTCTTGTTTGAAGGTAATTCAGGTGTCCTTTACCTGTTTTGGCTTATTCACTTAGGAAATTAACTGCATAAAATAAATGCTTTGTTTCTAGATTATCTTGAGTACTTTTAGATGGCTTTGCTATGTCATTAGTTGGAAGAAATCCAGAGAATGTAAATTAAACATTTTAATTATGGAAGGAAATTTGCTCTAACAATCAGATAAATACATGCTAACGTATCAGATTATTTCTGAAATATCAATCACTTGGATTACCTTTGCCTTTTTTATGGACATTTGCATTTGAGGTTTACCCATTTTAAGGCTTACATTATATCAACGGTATGTTTTCCCATACATCCCTCATATTTGTACCCATAAAAAAATTACATATTCACAGATGATTAACAGTTAATCTGATCAATTATTTGGCCAAACTACTAAAAGAGGTTGATAGTGGAAGTTCTAGGTCCAGTTAAAAAAATCATGGTTTATTTCCAGAAATGGGCAAGAAAGAATTAGGAAGAAAAAAATCAAAAGACAACATGAAATTTTAAACCAATATACTAAACCAACTCAGAGATGACATGGTCATTCTATAAGCATTTGTCTTTTCTCTTACTAATGTTTTACCCTGCCATATTCTGACTTAGAAAAATGCTACTAGAAATGCTTTACTTAATCAAAGTCAACATTTTATTCTTATGGACTTTTAAAATTTCAAATTCCGTTGAGTTTCCTTTCAGTGAATCTTACAAATATATAAAAAGAATAAAACATTCTAAGAACACAGCACCTTAAAATGTAAAATTTGAAGTTCATTTTTGTATTCCAAAGTTTGGTCTAATATGAAACTTAAAAGCATTTTATCTATGCCACCATTCTTGTTTTCAAAAATTTAACAGATTTTTCATTTGGATAGAGATGGTTATAAAATACATGAGGGCCATGGAGAAAATAGTAGAGCATAATTCAGAATGTCTGGAGTAATCCCTTTTCTTTTGACTCACCAAGTCTTGCCTCCCTCTTTCTATCAGACAGGATACAAAATACCTAACTTTTGGAGATCTATCTATCCATTTCAAGTGGCATGATAATCATATGGTGAGTGAGGAGAGGATTTTGAATAAGGAAATTAGTGGTTACAATAATTATATCTACTTTCTTAGTAATGAACAGCAAGTTCCAAGCTTTTTTGCATGGAAATTCAAAAATAACAAAATGTATTTCTATTTTCTTAAAAAGCCGTGGACTTTTGGGAGTGGAATCCCTGGGAAAAAGCTTAAAATATGAAAGTCTGTGATCTTCACAAATAAACCATAAGTTGCATCATACTATAAACAATTACCTGACTTTTCAGTCCTGACCTGCAAGTCATTTACATCCTCAAATCTAACAAAAAATCACCATGAACATGAAGAAGTTGGACCAAAATAATGGCTAAATAGAAAATAGCAAGCACCTGCTTGCTTTAAAAGACTGTTTTAGATTTAATTAGAAGATATTGATTATAAATAAGCAATAACATCGTGGAAACAAAGATCCAATTTCTTTCAGCCAAAATATTGTGTTGAGAATCAATAGTATTCAATTTGGTACATCAGTCAGCATTCTTAGACATTATGTTTGGTTCAAAGCAAACATATGTTTGATGTCTGTGAAGGGTTGAAACTTCCCCTGTGGAGTCATGTATCTTTGCCCCACCCAACAGAAATAATTCCTTTAAAATATTTCTGTCTCCTGTGTCTTTTTTCATCACCTCTATGTATGCCCTGTTTTTCTAAGCAGCAAAGTCAACCTGACATTTTCTGGACGACTGCGCCTGTCAGCTAGAATCACTGTTCTTCCAGCTGCTGAATCAGCCCACCCAGGTACCACTAGCTAGTAGAGATTACAAGGAGACCCTCCAACTTCGCAAAATTTTTGTCTCGATTAGAATGGGTTCTAGGCCAATTTCTTTAAAACCAGTACAGATTTTCAGACATTTACACAATCACATTTCTAATGACAGAGAACTCTGAAAATACATATCATTTCAGACACGGATGGACTACTTGATTCCAAGTGAAAATCTTTTCTTGTGTCACCTGGCTGACAACCGAAGGCCGTAACGGCTATTCCTATCGTGGCAGCACATGATTCTAACTTGAAAAGCCAAGCTTTTAGAAGGAACACTATAAATAGAGTTAATATTAGATGAACCTATGAAAATGGAAAGAAGGGAGTAGGAATAAGTCACTGAGTTCAAATTTCCAACCTTTGTGGCTTTGATCCTCTGCCAACCATGCTTTGTTCATGTAAGCTAATGGACAAAGGTTACACGGAGAACAGTACCAAACTGAAGGAATTTTTCTTCTGCCGCTGCAAAAGCGTATTAAGGAATCAATAGAGCAGACTTCAACAACCTGGAGACTGTAGTTTGTTTTCAGAGGAATCCTGCTTAATAACGAGACTATGTTGGTTAATTTATAGTGACAAAACAAGTTAAATCATATGGGCAAACTCAGTGTTGTAGGTCTGGACATCTTACAATCAAAGCGTAAGACAGTGGTTCCAGTGCATGTTTATTACAGGGACGCTCTTCAAGAAAAGCTCTTCAGGGAAGGGTAAGATGAGCAGGAGAGGAAAGAAAAGAGAGCTGAGCAAGGGTGAGTTCCCGTATACAGGCTACTCTTGGCCTGATTTATGGGATAACACCACAAAATGGATCATGACTCTCTCCTTTGGTGCAAGGGGGCCAGCCATTTGTAGCCCACATCCACCAATTATTGGCTGGAAGACCATAACCTCTTGGGAGATGCAGCTGCCAACAGCCCAACAGCAATTCTCAGGAGGTGGGGGTGACAGCTATGGATCATTAGCCGCCCAAACACGCAACAGTGAGAAGGGTGCAAGAGCCTGGTAAAGGAATCCAGGCAGGGCCCTCATGGTGTCTACTACACTCACTGATTGGTTCTCTCAGAAATTAGAAAAATACCAAGGACTCTTGCAAATTATAGTCAGACTGGAAAGGGTCACCTCTAGTATCAACAGGTGAGGTCATTGGATGGAATGGCTAGCAATCTTACCCGGTTGCTTTAATTGTATTATACCCCATGAATTGTGCTTCCTTTGCTTGTTAACAATCTACAGCCTTTGACATAATGTATCCTTAACCTATTTTGGTGCTCTTCATTCAGAATTATTCCTTCTTCCCACATGAAAGAAAAGCTGCCAAGTTTTGAGAATATCCATTAAGTTAAGGGCACAAGGCAGAATGTTAACATTCAACTCAAAGAAAAAGCAGTAAGACTCTATCAATCGCAAAGCACCATTCCTTTTTTAGTGGAAGGATGAAGTTTTCGATTGAGAGATTTGAGAGGAATAGAATGAAGTTTCCTTCCCTCAGGTATAAGCTTTGTTTGCATCCCATGAGTCCTGTTACATGGACATTCTCCACCCAGTAAAAAACGTACACTTCTGCTATGGTTTGTGACTGCCCCCATTTTTCAATTTACAGTCACTGGAAATTCCAAACATGCTGTGAGTCATTTTTACCTTCGTTCTTCCTAGACATTGTGCTGGAGATGGAGTGATTCGCATTTTCATTGTTGCTCTGTGGTGTACTGAAATAGTCAAAACAAATCTAAGTCTTTATTATCCAACAAGTAGATAGGAAATAAGAATTCAAAGGCCAGATAGCAATAAATTTGGCAGTCTTTACCCAGATGGGTTATTGAAACCACAAAAAACCTCAAATGTATTCTTTGTACTTCCAACTTTTCTCCACCCCATTTGGAGGTGATTTGTTTCATCTGGATGTCTAGAGCACAACCAGCTTTATATTTGAGTCCATTATAAAAACAGAGAAAGAAAGAAAAGATTTGCCTATCTCTATAGGAAAGTCTATCTCTTTCTCTTTTGACCTAATCAATAAGAGAAGGCATTACATATAATGGTTTCAAAATCTTAACTAGAAATGCCAGTTTGGCCACAAAAGTCTTTGTTAAAAGGGCATGTGGGAATTCACGGGGAGGGTCATCATTATAATAATCCACCCAAGATGGTTTGCTTTCTGTACCTCTGAGTCCAGATATTTGCACTGGATTCTACAGCCAGCCAAGTCAGTGGGATATTTTTTTTCTGAAGCAAACAAATCTCCCTGTTTCATACTGATCCAACCTAATTCTAGCCACCCAGCCTACACATTATATATTTCCTATTTTGAGAACAACATTCCTGGAACAAAGAGTAGGCAGTGGACTCAATTCTATTTTCCACTAAATTAAGACACCTTACAGATAAGGAAAGTCACATTTTCTGTGACAGGGAAGAGGCAGAATACTTGCTGTGGTGAAAAAAAATCACAAACTGAGAATCAGAGGATAAGAGGAAAATGGCAGATTGACTTCTGGTTAAAGGACAGCTGTAAGCTATTACAAGGCTCCCTCTGGCATCCTCCCTCCTGCCTCCACATCCACATCCATAAAGAAATAATTTCCCAAAAGTAGAACGAAATTCCAGCTTTACAAGGGCTTCTAACCCTAGCCTCCTACAATCAAGACAGGACCCTCAAATTATAATTAGCTTTCATTGACCCTTCTTCAAACATCTTTTAGCCTGGAAGCAACAAAAGCTATCAGTCAGCATGACCAAGTCACTGCTATTTTTATCAGGGCCCAATGGTCATTCTTGTGGCCACAATTGTGTTCTGACCTTCTCTGGAGGGAGAGGACCGAAGACCAGTACAGTTTTGTTCACCCTCAGATCCAGTTGATATGTGATGATTAGAGATTCGAATCCGGACTTAAAGAGTAAATGGCAGCCTTTGGCTTTATTATTAGAAGACAAGAGTAAGATTTTATTTTTAATATTTGTTATTTCATGGAGGATCAGTGACTACATTTATGAGATGTGTTCATAAAATCAGTAAGGAGAGGAATATGGAGGAGGAGGAGGAGGGGGAGAGGGAGAAGAGGGAGAAGAAGAAGAAGAAGAAGAAGAAGAAGAAGAAGAAGAAGAAGAAGAAGAAGAAGAAGAAAAGGAGTAAAAATTTCTCATTAACTTTTTGCAGAGTTTACAGGAGGCTAAGATTAGACCGGTTTTCTGAATTAGCACTAAGACAAATTTACCTCTTTAATGAGAGCTCAGTCTCACAACAGAAAATTTTACCTCTTCAGAAATTCAACTGAGGAAAATGCAAGTTAGGTGGACAGAAGTGCTACTGCCAGAGGAACGGCCTCTTTGCTAACAGAATTAACTGACATTTATTTCATTTTTAAAGGTGTCAGCTACTGTTAAGAGTTCAATGCTAGTATGAAGTGTTATCACTTCCAGAACAAAAACTAGTCAGTGGATTTAAAACCCAGCTGGAACATTTACTAGCTGTGGGCCCCCAGAAAAGGTATTTTTGGGCTTTTCTCCGTGTTTTTTTCTTCATTGGTAAAATGAGTGTTGGAAATAATCCCTATGTCACAGGTTGTCATAAGGTTAAAGGATTTAGTACATGTAAACCATTCAGCATAGAATGAGTTTAAATAAATGTTGGCTATTACTATTAATCACTTACTAAAGATAAAAAGGTGAAAGTTTAAAAGTTCAGTAACTTTCTCAAGGTCACACAATGAATAATGAGAAAAATCCGATTTGAATTCAGATGATCTATCTCCAAAGTCCACGTGTTTATATAATAAACCTTAACACCTCCCTGACAAGCATATTCCCCAGGACGCAGTGTGATTTGAACTCAGCCCTTTCAGACGAGGCACTAGCAGCACAGCAACAAGATGATGATGAATTCTTCTGGCCAAGAGCTTATGGCAGATCATGAGTCTAAGAATAGAACGATTAGTCACTACAAAGCTGACAATACCACAAATTTGAAGCCAGTGTTAATTCCTCAGTGGAGGGAAGGGTCAACGCAGGAAAATTTGTTGGCTGAAACTAGATTTCTCTCCTGAAATTCAAGCATTATTATGAAAGTAAAATATAACTCATGAATTAATAGCTTCAGTGAGGGCATAATATTTCACCTAAAGCAAATAGAAATTACCTTTTGTCATAGAAAGGTACACAAGCTCCAAACTAAGAAATGCATTGTATATTCACACTGTGCTAGATACTTTGTCATAAGCTGTCGCACTCAATCTCTGCCGAAACTTCATGAGTTAGAAATGATAAGCTTTGTTTTATGGGTGAAAAAATAGAGAGGTTAAATGACAAGGTCACAAAATGGCGGCACTAGAATTTGAAACCCTGTCTCCAGAACCTAGTGTTTTAACCATGAAACAGATACTGCTTTTGTTACTTGTGCTGTGATCATCTGTTCATGTATAAAAATTGCAAGTAAGAAATATTATAAATGAGGGTCTCTCCTTATACAATAGTGTCGCAATAGCATGGCTTGTCCCACAGCCAAAAGGCTTAAAAAATGTTATTTTTCTTTCTAACCATACGTTTGTAAAAGTGCTTTGGAATTTTAAAAGACTTGTACTTCTCTTGTGAAAAGTAGAGCTAGGGAAGGCATCACTATACCCACTTTACTGATTGAAATACTAAGACTTGTAAAGAGTAACTCCGTCACTCAGAAAGTTTTTAAGTGGCGCCAGTGGCCCCACCCTCTGGGCTTTTGGCTGTACCCCTTCCCTGCTTTTGGCAACACTGTCCCAAATAGGTGATTAAAGGATCTAAATACACGGTTGTTTCTACAAACATAAATGATTTTTATCACAAAGCAGATATTCCAGATGTCTGTACAGCCATACCAAAAACATTTCCTCAGAGACAGTGTTTTGAACATATGAGCCTCCTAAGATTGGTAGATCTCTGGGATCTAACTAAAGCTATTGACTGATATCTTTGGGCTCTTATTCTTCCAGAATAGCCACGGATTTCATGTGGCTTACAGGATCAGGACACCTTAATGACCAAAAGTACCTGCAAGCTCTTGGTGGGGGGCCATAAGGCATAAAAGAGGGGCAGTGGTTGTAGGAGGTGTGGTAATAGAAACAATGCATTCTTTGTCTCTTGACTATGGAGAGATGAAAGGAAAAGAACAAAAGGGGAAAAAAAAAAAGGAAAAGAAAAATCAAACAACCGATGTCTGCCACATGGCACCCAATAACAATCACCTTAGCCAAGCTATTTGTACTTACATCAACCTTAGCTTCAAACTGAACATTCAGGATCAAGAGAGGGGGAAGACTCAAATGCAGAAAGAAAAAAAAAATAGCTGTGATTATTCACACACATTTATTTATGCAGGAAGGAAAATGGCTTTGCTGCCATCTCTAGATGGAAGAGCACTATGTGCCAGTTGAGACCTCCTGTCTCATAATGGGCACTCAGGAGAGGCTTATTGGATGAGGAGCCTGGGGCTTTCAAAGTGATGCAGATGACATCAGTCCTATCCTGGAGGGACTTGCAATTGAGAACTCCTGACATTAACCCAGACAAAAATGGACAGGCAATCCAGATAATGCACTGAGAACTTGGAGCGATCAAATAAATACGCAGCTTGATTTTTTTTTTTAATTTTTTATACCACTTATGTTGTAGTCACACACTGCTCAATTCCCAATCACCCTGTGAGCAACCTCAGTTCACAGACTGTTAGGATGAAGTCAGGATCCATTTTGAACCATGGCCTTCAGTAATGTAAATATGAAGCCATTTTTGACTGGAGATGAGTAGAGTGTTTCTAAAGAACCATTAGAAGACATTTGTGAGTGAATCTTGCATAAGGTTTTCCTTTCAACTCTTTTGAAAGGTAAGGAAGATTGGCAGTTAAGCTAGATTTCACTCGGATCTAAATTTGATTATACTGGCTAGCTCAGAAGAGATCTAATGATTCTAATGGATTCTTAAACTGCCCTAAGTAGTTCTCTACACTTGACTATTTCTATGGTCACAACAGATTCAATCATGTGCATATGGAAAAGGAGTCCAGTTGGAGGTGGAAATACAACAGGCAATGCCTGACCATGTTGCTTCCTGGCATTCTCCATGAGCTGATGTTATACCTAATATGCCTCTATGTCCCTTTATGTTAACTTTCTGTGATCTCTCATTCTTCCACAGCTTTTCTACAATGCCTTTCAGTGGAAACCCACTGCACAATCTTAAGATTATTTTGTATGGTCTGAAACTCTTCTTCTGAACGCCTTCTGGGACTGCTGCACGGGGCCTACTTACATCTCAGCGAAAAGCCCTAAAACATAAGAAGAGAAATGAGCTTGTAAATGCAGTCTGGAGAGGTCAGACTAAATATTTTGTTAAAGGTGGTCTCGGGAGTGATATTTGTTCATGAGGCAGACGTGCACATTTCCACCAAGAATCAATAGTGAACCCATTTGTACTACGCTTAGTGTTCAAAGTGTTTGTGCATTTATACCACCTGGTCCCCTTTCTCGCTATAAATAAATGCCGGTGGCTGTCTGAGTTTCAAAATGCTCCTGCGGGTTGTGCTGTTATCCTGGCCTGCGAGTGGAGCTGAAAAGACCAATGCGTCGCTATCCGTCCCCTACACCCTGTATTCAAGCAAAGATCTTTCTGGTATGGCAGTTCTAACTGCGCTTTGTTTCTCTGCCTTTAACTCCACAGTCTGTCTGCTGCCCTGAAGCCTTTGCTCAGAACAAGCCACCCCATTTCTGTGGGCTAAACCTCCAGGCCATGTCTGCTGATTTTGTTTTCCAGCATTCCAAAGCGCTGCTGACCCTGTGATGGGACCCCTCGGGGCCTAATATATTAAGCCTTCTGCCTGGCATCTTTACATCTGTCATGCTCCCAGCACACCTTGTGGGACTGCTGCCTCTCTCTCTCCCATAGCTGTTCTAGCCAACGGAACAGTGTTCGAGCAAACAATGCTTCAGTGGAGAGGGTGAAGGGCAAAGTGGGAAGATCACGGACAGACTTTTGTTAAACTCCAGGCTTGGCTATTTACCAGGCACATTAATCAACCTCTTTAAGATTGATTAACCTTCGTTATCTTATATGTAGAAAGAGTATCATCATAATGCATGGCTCGAGTAAATGTTATAAAGATTGAAATAATACCTGGGAAAAGCCTGGTTCATATTGAGCATGCTAGGACAGAGCTATTGTTACTCAATTCTGATAAAAATGAACAAATTCTACGAGCAAGTGTCACATTATGTAGGAAGCTACAGTAACACACATTCAGGAGACCCCAGATAATTTGGAAGAGATCTTACCCCCAGGCTCACTCTGTTCATTCAGCATGTGGAAAACAGGCTGGCCTTTCTTTTGTTGGCTTTCGGGATTTCTCCCTGTCTCTTAGTACATCCTTGGACAGTGTGTTAGCTGCTGGTAGAAGCCAGTGACAGATTTATGACAGTGTGTTACTGATGGAATTCTTTGACTGGGGCAAGATGGAATATGACCCTTTTCTCCTTCAAGTTTAACATCAATCAATGATGCTCCACCAGCCCTACAAAGAGGATCTTAATTTCTTTTTGCCCTTACACTTCAAGAAAAGATTAGGCAGCAATCAAGTTTTTGCCCAGCAAGTTCACAAGGACTTTACAGCACCTGGTAGGCACTCCAGAGGCCTTAGATGCAAAGAAGAAAGAAAGATGACTTTGTGTGCTACTTTATGTCGTAGTGGAAGAATTTCCTAGGGACCTGGAACTTGAGTCTCCCAAAAGCTCCTCTTTGCATTTTCACAACTGTGAACACAACTCCATAAGATAATATTGGAACTCAGTCTGGCTCCATGTCACTCCACTGACAGGCCACTATCAATACTTGCATGAATGATCGCACCTGAGTCAATGTCAAGACACTCGCATTTCAAACTGCATCGGGGCCTTAGTGGTTTGCCCTTACCTATTTTTCCTGCACACCTACAGTACCGGCCATGTAGCAAAGCTCACATCAACTTTGCCACATTTCATTCTAACAACATATTGTTTCCCATGTGCCTTTAAGGAATCATTCTTGATCTCAGCCATAAAATTGGAAAGCTGCGTAACTGACAAGATGATCCCGGAAGGCAGCTGAAACATGGGGTAGATTGAAACCGACAGTTAATTTGTAGCAGTAAAAAATAATGATATCACCATAAAACAAGTTTAAGATTAGACGGGGCTCAAACACTCTGCCCCCACAGAATATATACATGGGTGTTGTCAAGCTTAAATAACAAAGCAAAACAAACCTGAACCGCCCAGCGTCACCAAGCCCAATTTATCTGCTTTTTCATGGTACACTATCACCATCTGCTGGCTGCAGCTGATAAGATGCCTGGCATTCTTTAAGTCCTGGACTATTCTAGCGTGCAGCCACTGTTGTTAATTACTATGCACCAGAAAACATATATTTTAACTTCACAATATCATTGCAACGGCACAAATAAATCGTATCTTCCTAGCACACCAAACAAATGAAAGCCCAGAAAGCTAGTTACTGCCAAAGGCATCCTGGTCCGCTACGCCTAAAAGCTGCATTTGCTGAGTGCATAAGCCCTAGCACATTCCCTTTCTATTCCAGAGCTTCCTCCTGACACACATTCACTTTCTGACTTCCTCCTCCCCAGCTGCCTTCTCTACCAGGCATCCTACACAGCACTGCGGTGATAGGCAAAGCAGCAGCTCTCAGCTAAAAACAGCCTCCTCCCCGAGATCTTAAAGGAAGAAAACCACTGACACTTGGCTTCTTTAAGGAGAGCAAAGCTCCAGTGAGCCTCAGCAAGAAAGAAAGGATATTGCTGGCTCCCAACACTTTGAGAGCAGTTAGCTTAGGATGGTTTCCTTAGGGTTAAATTCATTTTCTTGTGCCCATCCTCCTAATTCGGGAACAAGTTTGGAGGGAGAAAGAATAAAGTCTGTATAAGCGAGTGAAACCTAGCAAGCTCTAAAACCCTGCACGTTTTATCCAATGTGTTCAGTCTTATCATTCCAGACCCTCTGTTATTAACATCCCAAGCCTCTGACTTCTCAACCATCCTGAGGATAGAGAAAGCTTTAGGAAATAGTGCTTCTTCATCCTGACTTGTCTCTGTCTTTTTTTATGTGGCTTATGTGAATTTAAAATTTTTATTCAATAAGAGTGCAGGGGTTGTGTGTTATGACCATTTACAAAAATCCTTCAGATGTCCATCTATTCACAAAGTTTTTCTGACACTCATATTTTTATAATTATGACATAATAATTGCTCTCAGGCAAAAGAGCTAGTTCCGATTAAGCAATGATGTGACTGCATCACAAGATGTTTTCCTGCAGAGAAGACCACAGCCTCGTGCGGCAGCAACAAGTGACACCCTCCCGCCCTGACACGCATCCATGTGGAACCAGGGTATCCCAGGTAAAAGGCCATACAACTCTCTACGCAAGCCACACTGGCCTGAGTTAATTTCCTCTTGAACATAATCGTCCTTGAATTTATCTAAACAATCACCTCACTCTCCTAAACATTCTAAGATACAAACTGCAACTCAAAGGCATTCTGCATTTTCTTCCTGATACTATAATTTTAGAAAGGTACCACTTGCAGGTTAGGTGGTTTCTGTACAACAAAGTTAACCCCTAAAAGCCGTATATCCTTAACAAAATTATCCCTTTAAATGTTTTCCTTTTTCATGTGACCAGTAAATATATTTTAAAAGGTCCAATGTCATCAAAATATTTAACGTCAAATTATCTTAAAATAAAACAACAACAATTTTTTTCTTATAAACAGCAAAGGATTGTTAACAAATAATAATACCCATTGTGGTCAAGGAACAGGAAAAGTTACTCTACACACTGTTGTCAGAAGTGCAATTTGGTACAACCCTTCCAGAGGGATATTTGGCATTATAAAGCCTTTAAAACAAACAAACATACATACCCTGTGGTTTATACACTACAGTACTAGAAGTTTATCTTGAAAGAATAATCATTTCTGATGAGAGTTTCTAGTATTCAGATACGGTAGGCTGTATAATGTCCTCCCCAAAGACGTCTATGTCTTTATCCCCAGAACCTACGAATATGTTACAGCACATAGTAAAAAAGATTTTGCAGGTATGACTAAGGATCTTGAGATTATCCTGGACTATCTGGATGAGCCCAGTATAATCACGAGATACCTTATAAAAGGGAGACAGATTGAGCCAACATTATAGAAGGTAATGTGGTAATGAATGCAAGAGTTGGAATGATGCTCTTTGAAAATAGAGGAAGGAGCCATGAACTGAGGAATGTGGTGATCTGTAGAAGCTGGAAAAAGCTGAGAAACAGACTCTGCTCCATAGCTTCCGAAAGGAACATAGGTGAGCTGACACCATAAGTTTAGGACTCCTGATCTCTAATATTATACTATTTAAAAAATTGTGTTGTTTTAAAATGAGGAGGTTGTAGTAATTCGTTACAGCAGCAATAGAAAAAGAATATACCAGATATCAAGCAATAGAGAATTTGGCGAACTTGGGTCTCCAAAAGCTTTATATTTGAGGGTCTGAGTTATGAAAGAAGTTTTGTTTTTTTTTAATTTTGTGCTTTTATTTCGATGGTAATCTAAAAAATGTCGATGTCAAGATATTCTGGACCATCTGGTAGACTAACTTATAACTCACAGCTAAGCTCTGCTTTCAGTGTCCAAGTGTGTGTTTGTTTCACAGTTACGTTGGTAGTGCCAGCGAAGGCTAACTCCATGGAGGACTCTAAGAACAAAGATGGCAGGGCAGTTCCAAGAGGAAAGGTAGAAGGATTGAGTTATTACCTGGCAAACAGCTGTCACTATGTCACTGACACTGTGAGGAGCTCTCTTTGTATATAACAAGAATAAGTTTAGAAGTAAAGAATTTTTGTTTAAACTTGTGTTGTCGTTATTTTGAGGTGTACCATTAAATTGATTGACCCATGATAATAATAGATGTCTGGCTTAAAATGAGTTTATTATTAGAAGGAAACATAATAATGATGATGATCAAGATGATTCAGATGATGATCCGTCAGACTCAAAATCAAATGAACCATGCCAAAAAAGAAAATACAAAACATTTATCATCCTACTATTAAACATCAACTCTCCCCTTAAATGACTGTTGGCATTTTAATTACATTGATTTTATATCTAAATTTAGATGTAGATTTGTGTTGGTCTTATAGGTGTACACAAGTGAGGATCATGAAGAATTAATCCTTGTTTTATATTTCTTCATAGGTGACTAACAAAATAATAAAAATAATCTAAGTCAACCCTGAGGGGAGCGTGAGAATTTACTTTTCCTTTGAAAAGAATCCATATAGTTACTCAAGTCTGAGAAATGTAGAATTAATCATGGTACCTCCCTCCAATGAAATACTACTCAATCATTAGAAATAATTTTGTAGAATAACATGTAACAAAAAGGGGAAATGATCAGCTGGATCATTTTCATCAGCTGGATGAAATTTAAAAATAGTTACCACTGGTAATAGTCAAATTCCAATGTTAAGAAAACAAAGAAAGTGATTTCTATACATAGAAAACTGAATAGAAGGATATATAGCTAAGTGGAAATACATGGTTAATTGTATTTTCCTTATCCTTTTTGATATTTTCAAAATTTTCTACAACAAACATTACTTTTATAGTGAGAAAATAGACCCTTCAGTATATCCAGAGTTAAAACACTATGCTCTTGGTCCTGACTTCAGAGTGTTTAAAAATTGAAATAACAGATGTTTCTCAACCCCTGGAAGACAAATTTCCAGAAGAAGATAGCCTATGCTCCCCGAAAAGAAGAGAAGAGTGTCAATAAAACAACTCAGTGAATCCATCATTTGTCCCCTGAACAATTGTGAGAAATGCATACATATATACGTACATTATCAATCTTCAAGAAACCTATTTACTTAATATTTAAAGTAGTTATTGCTAAATCATTTTCCTAGTGAGAAGTTGGAAAGACTTTCATTCCTTGAGCTGCCACACATTCTGTTACTATTATCAGCTAATGTTTTCAATCCATGAGCCTTCTCGTATTTTTAAGTTGACTTCTAGAACTTTTACTGTAAGTTTAAATTATTGCAGAGGAGATATTTACCTACATATTTTATATTGACATATTTAAAACATGTATTTGTCAAAACTATGGAGTCAAAAATTTAACTTATTGAATTTATAGAAAATGTCTGCCGTACAACTAATTGGCAAATGTTGTCCTCACTGTCAAACCAATCTACCAAATCAAACTTACTTTCTAACAAAAATATGTCTGATTTCCTTACTTATTTTAACGAACACATTAAATCACATCTTACATCTCCTATAAATTCAAATTCCTTGTGAAATAAACTGAGACAGGAAGACATGCGTTTGTTGCTGAAATAATATGGAAATAGGCTGCAGCATGCATCAGTAATTCTTATCAAAGTTTGCTCTGTGTCTCTCTTACAGGAGCCAGGCAGTCTCGAATATTGCTGTCCTGCAGTACAATAAGATTAGAGATGGGTCAGACGCATGCTTTTCTTTACAGAATAAAGGAGAGTGATCGTGAAGGGCAGTGAAGAAGGATAACTGGCTTACCACAGCCGTTCTCTCTGGGAGATTCATTTTAGGAAGGAGTCAATGTAGAGCTTGAGGATCTGGAAATTGATTCTCTTAAAGGTTGCCCTGACCTTGTAGCTTCTGCAATGCCTTATGTACTTCCAAGCTTGTATGGACCATTGTTTGAAAACTGCTATTTTAAACCCAAACAAAATAAATAAAAATTTTCAATTCAATCCAAAACAGGAAGGGATTTATTAAGTCAGGACACTGGCCTTGATACCAGAGCATAAGTATATGTAAGATCACCTCTTTAAATGACTTTGAAGTTTTTTTCAGATGAGATACAGCTTTTGAAGGTAAATCATGCAAACAAAATTCTTACCATCATAAAGTCTTAGGGTTTAACATCAAAAAATGCCTCAGAACTATGCCAAAATGCCAGTAATTATTGTAAAAAATGAAAACAATTGCAATGACTGTGTAGGTTGCTTTGAGTAGTATTGCCATTTTAACAATATTTGTTCTTCCAATCCATGACCATAGAACATCTTTCCATTTTTTTTTTTTCATGCCATGGGTTTATTTACAAACATATTGAGTATGTGGAATTCAAGAGTTTGATCCATTTTTCAAAGAGATTGCACCTCTTAAAATGAGCCTTTTCACATATGTTTAATGGATTAACTAAAACATCTTTATTTCTTAAGCAGTTGGTGCCTTACTATAAAAAAAAAAAAAAAAGTGCAGCAAATCCAGATCCAAAGTACATAGTCATCATAATTAGCAACCGCCACTTGTTTTCCACTGAAAATGGCAAGTTCTTCCCTGGGCCCTCCCCATGGTGGCTCCTACAGACCACAGAGGTGGTAAACTTCTGGGTGCTCTGTCCCAACATAGCACGGTTGGAAGTTCTGCCAAAGATGCAGAGACCACAGACGGTAGAAACAACAGCCCCACACCAAATCCTACTCTTTTCCCAACCTTGTTCCCCAGTCAATCTCAATCAAAATTGCATCAGCATTCTTCTCAAAGTTAGAACAAACAATCCTAAAATTTGTATGGAACCACAAGAGACCCTAAATAGCCAAAGTTATGTAGAAAAAGAAAACCAAAGCAGGTGGCACCGCAATCCGGGACTTTAGCTTCTACTATAAGGCTGTAATCATCAAGACAGTATGGTATTGGCACAAGAACAGACACATAAACCAGTGGAATAGAAGAGAGAACCTGGAGTTGGACCCACAAATGTATGGCCAACTAATCTTTGACAAAGCAGGAAAGAGTATCCAGTGGAAAAAAGACCGTGTCTTTAGCAAATGGTGCTGGGAGAACTGGACAGCAACATGCAGAAGAATGATACTGGGCCCCTTTCTTACACCATTCACAAAAATAAACTCAAAATGGATGAAAGACCTAAACGTGAAACAGGAAACCATCAAAACCCTAGAGGAGAAAACAGAAAACAACCTCTTTGACCTCAGCCACAGAAATTTCTTGCTTGACATCTCCAAAGGCAAGAGAAATAAAAGCAAAAATGAACTACTGGGAGACCCCATGAAAATAAAAAGCACTGCAAAGGAAACAATCAACAAAATTAAAGGCAACCAACAGAATGGGAGAGATATTGCAAATGAAAAATTGGATAAACGGTTAGTATTCAAAATCTATAAAGAACTTACAAAACTCAAGACCTGAAAAACAAATAATCCCATGAAGAAATAGACAGAAGACATGAATAGACACTTTTCCAAAGAAGACATCCAGATGGGCAACAGACACATGAAAAGATGCTCAACATCATTCATCACCAGGGAAATACAAATCAAAACTACACTGAGATACCACCTCACACCAGTCAGAGTGGCTAAAATGAAAAACTCAGGAAATAACAGATGTTGGTGAGGATGTGGAGAAATGGGAACCCTCTGCACTATCGGTGGGAATGCAAACTGGTGCAGCTGCTCTGGAAAACAGTGTGGGGTTCCTCAAAAACTTAAAAATAGAACTACCCTATAACCCAGCAATAGTGTTACCAGGAGTTTATCCAAAGGATACAGGAGTGCTGATTCACAGTGTGCACATGTACCCAATATTTATAGCAGCGCTTTCACCAATAGCCAAATTATGGAGAGAGCCCAAGTGTCCATCAAGCTGATGAATGGATAAAGAAGATGTGGTTCATATATATGATGGAATATTACTTGCCAACGACAAAGAATGAAATCCTGCCATTTGCATCAACGTGGATGGAACTGGAGGGTATTCAGTCAGAGAAACACAAATATCCTATGTTTTCACTCATATGTGGAACTTGAGAAACTTAACAGAAGACCATGGGGGGAGGGAAGGGAAAAAATGGTTTCAAATAGAGAAGGAGGCAAACCTTAAGAGACTTTTAAATACAGAGAACAAACTGAAGGCTGGTGGGGGAAGGGGGAAATGGGTGATAGATATTGAAGAGGGCACTTGTTGGGATGAGCACTGGGTGTTGCATGTAANTCTACAGTATCTTTTTGCAATATTATGACATGTAATGAGAATTTGGGGGAAATTAGAGAATGAGTAGAAACAAATGCAAGTGTTACAAAAGAAAAAAAAATGTTCTCCGGCACTTAGGCAACTCAGCTTTTGAGATGAATATGTAAATTATGTAGTTATGACCCTTATTTGTCTCCCTCATCCCTGTGCTTAGATTTTCATCATGTACGTAAGGTCTTCATTTGGATATAGTCTACAGGGAAGTGATTATTGTGATTAAACTGGCCTTAATTTACCAGCAGGTTTCTTTAGTGCATACTCCAGGCAGGCATTGTGCTAAATTGTAGGAAATATGTTATCAAATCACTCTTTATGCTCATGACATAAAGAAAGTAACTGGGTGTGGGGGAACCAACGGTGCATTGTATTCCATGATAGCGTGTTACTCCATTTGAACTTACAATGTTATAACAAACTATTCTCGTTCAGTAAATCTGTCTAATGTTAGCCTAACTTTGAAAAACATTTGTCTAATGCTTCCTCCCACCACCCCACCACCCCACTCTTTAAACTAGAAGCAGAGAGAGTGTCTTTGAATTTGGTAGAAACCACCAGCTGCCCAACTTGCATCAAGAGGGTTCTCTGTCTCTTTGTACTTGCCTTTCCTGCCTACCCTGTCTATAATCTTACCACTCTTGCTACTCTTGACACTCTCTGTAGTCCAGCCAAAACGGTCTTCTTCCTCCCCAGTCCCAGACACTCTCAAAGACTGGACTCTTTCTGGAATGAGCCTCTCCCTCCCACTCCCCTACTGCATTCTACTCTCCCCTCAGATCCCAGCACAGTCGAACCCCGCCCCCCACTCCATTCTGTGCTCTTGCAGATCCTTGAACTTCTAATCTCAGTTTGTAATCATATTTTTGTCTCTTCTATTATTTGATTATGTCTGCCTCTCTCACTAGCCTCAAAACTACATGAGATCAGAGTCTGTGAGTACTTTGCCTCCATGGTATCTCTTCGGTTCTGGAATCTCAGAGAAACTTAAAAAACTGTTAGTTATGTATATGAATGGTCTAACCCTACTTGAACAACTTCAGACCTGGATCATCAAAATATATTCAAAAGGACAAATCTCTGGAGTATGGTCTCCAGCCCCAACCCTTGCCTTGCTAGGTCCAGGGAACATGGGAGATACACAAAGTTCTGGAGACTTTTTCAGACACCTGCCTGGTATAGTGCGCCAATGAAACAGAAACTAAGAAATGTGCTTTCTGGGGCGTCTGGGTGGCTCAGTCGGCTAGGCGTCCGACTTTGGCTCAGGTCATGATCTCGTGGTCCATGAGTTTGAGCCCCGAGTCAGGCTCTGTGCTGACAGCTAGCTCAGAGCCTGGAGCCTGCTTCAGATTCTGTGTCTCCCTCTCTCCCTGCCCCTCCCCTGCTCATGCTCTGTCTCTCAAAGATAAATAAACCTTTTTTTTAAATGTGCTTTCTAGTGGTTAGCACTACCACCGCACTTTCCTGGCCTCAAGGTGATCCTCTCTCTGGGCCCTCTCCAACCGGGCCTGACTTTCACCTACCTTGTTCACTCCTGAACTACCAGGACCTAGCAGACTGCTTGTCACCTATTGGGTGCTCAGTAGATACTTATTGAATAAACCAATGAATGACTCAACCCTTGCCCCGAGTCTCCCTTGAGTACAAAGCCCCTGAAACTTCCCAGCAGCGTGAGTATTGGCACCTACACACTGCTGGACATCTTTCTGTATTAATCTCACTCCCTTTAAAAAAAAATCCCCATTTAGTTTTCTCTCTGATTCATTAATTTCCACACACAAACTGCCAATTCACTTGGAGAGGTAGGCTGCAATATAACGGAAGTTGACCAAAAAACTTTTTTCTCATAACCCAAAAAAGCAAGGATGAAAACAGTTGTCCCACTCTTTTCTCAGCTAAATGTGCCTTGAAAGATTTGATTTTTGAGCTCAGAATCCAACTCTGTAATTATCTAAACAATTCTACAAGTACAAAACACCATATTTACATATGCAAAGCAAGAGTGAGGAATTAGAATGCTTAATTTATTCACCCAATTGAATGTTGAAACAACTATAGATTCAGATACTGTTTTTTGCAAATTCCCGTCTCCAAAGTGGCTTTATACTCTACTTTTCTACATCGCATCAGGGTCCAAAACATCTTATCTCTGGACAATTGATATTTTAGGAATTTAAGTTTTTAGTAACTATTTGGACCATGTTTGCAAATTGAGATTCCATAAGCAAGATAGTTGACCTCCAGGCCTCTCTTGGAAATGAGGTCCTTGGGTCTGCGAACATTTGGCTTTAATACCTAGGTGAGGAACAGGGAGGAGGCTGCGTTGATGGCTTAATAGCTTTTTCTTCCTGGGAAGATCATTTAGGATGAAAGTGATTAGTTTGAAATCCACTTCATTCTAAGCCAATGTCTCTATCCTGGAAAAATAAAACAGAGCCCCTGCCGGCTGGCTCCTGAGAATCCGGTGCCATTCTTTTCAGTGCTCTTTCTTATTACTCCTAGTAGTTTAAATGAATACTTCTAATAGCCCCATCCTGCTTGCGGTCCCATATAAAACGTAACTCACTCAAGGGAAAAAAAAAGATATTCTAATGAAATTATAACCTTACATAAGTCCTTCTAGGTCAACACTAATGCTCTCCTTTTCTTTCTTTCTTTTTTTTTTTAATTTTTTTTTTTATTTCTAGGAGAGAGGGAGAGAGACAGCATGAGCAGGGGAGGGTCAGAGAGAGAGGGAGTCAGACTGAAACAGGCTCCAGGCTCCGAGCTGGCTGTCAGCACAGAGCCCGACGCGGGGCCCGAACCCACGAACCACGAGATCATGACCTAAGCGAAAGTCAGACGCTTAACCGACTAAGCCACCCAGGCGCCCCTCTCCTTTTCTAATTTTATACCAGCTCACCGCAGAGTTAAGGTCCAACTCCACCCTGGAATGACACATTTTCCACTCGGTGGTGTTCCTGCTGTTTCTTGCTGAGCATCTTTCCTGGAGGGATGTTCCCTGTGGGAGCACCTCTCAGTCCATAGACACCCTAACAAGTGCTCCAGCCTGTCCTGATCTACCTTTTCATGGCAGGTGAAGTGAAATTATCTGTAAAATTAGTAAAGAGGAGGAATTGAGAGCTGAGAAAGTTTTAATAAATGGAAAAATTAAAACCTAATAATTGACATAATGCTTGGACTTTTGAGTTCTTTTATTTTCCCCAGTTTTACTTCTTCCTGCATATCTAAGAATCAAACCTTCTTTGTTTCATTAAGATTGGCTTAAGAGTTTAAAATCTCCTTTCTGCTAGTTATCTAGGGAACCCAAGAAATAGCTTGAAAGATTTCACATTCCTTTTTTTTCCCCTTTTTTTCTAACTGCTTGCATCATTTTACCCTTGTTCAAGGACTAGCCTCTGAAAGCACAAAGTCAGATGTGACAGTGTGGTGCGTAGCACATCCAGACAAAGACAAAGGCAATATTCCATATGCGTTTGGGAGAAGGAAGAAGCAGAAGGCATATGTACCTGGTCTGCACACTCTGAAGTGGGCATTTTGAATACAGTTCTCAAGTGTGTCAACTTGGCCAGGGTACCTAGCTATAAAAATATCTTGGAAAAAATTAAAAACAAAATAAGTTGCAGCAACTTCTTACTTGGCATGTCTCTGGAGGCAAGGGAAACAAAAGCAAAAATGAACCATTGGGACCTCATCAAGATAAAAAGCTTTTACACAGCAAAGGAAACAATCAACAAAACTAAAAATCAACCAATGGAAGGGGAGAAGGTATTTGCAAATGACACATCAGATAAAGGGTTATTATCCAAAATCTATAAAGAACTTATCAAAATCAACACCCAAAAACAAATAATCCAGGGAAGAAATGGGCAGAAGACATGAATAGACACTTTTCCAAAGAAGACATTCAGGTGGTTAACAGGCACATGAAAAAATTCTCATCACTCATCATCAAGGAAATACAAATCAAATCCACAATGAGCTACCACCTCATACCAGTCGTAATGGCTAAAACTAGTAACTTGGGAAACAACAGATGTTGGCGAGGATGCAGAGAAAAAGGAACTCTTTTGCACTTCTGGTGGGAATGCAAACTGGTGTGGCCACTCTGGAAAACAGTATGGAGTTTCCAGAAAAAATTAAAAATAGAACTACCCTATGACTTAGCAATTGCACTACTCGGGTAATTGCACTACCCTTTCGTCTAAAGGGTATAGGAGTGCTGTTTTGAAGGGGCACGTGCACCCCAATGTTTATAGCAGCACTATCAACAATAGCTAAAGTATGGAAAGAGCCCAAATGTCCATTGACTGATGCATGGATAAAGAAGTTGTAATATGTATATACAATGGTATATTACTCAACAATCAAAAAGAATGAAATCTTGCCATTTTCAACAACATGGACGGAACTAGAGTGTATTATGCTAAACGAAATAAGTCAATCAGAGAAACGCAAACATCATATGATTTCACTCACATGTGGAATTTAAGATACAGAACTGATGAACATAGGGAAGGGAAGGAAACATAATATAATATAACAGAGAGGGAGAGATAAACCGTAAAAGACTTCTAAATACAGAGAACAAACTGAGGGTTCCTGGAGGGGTGTTGGGTGGGAAGAATGGGCTAAATGGGTGAGGGGCATTAAGGAGGGCACTTACTGGGATGAGCACTGGCTATTATATGTAAGTGATGAATCACTAAATTCTATTCCTGAAGTCATTATTACACTATATATTACCTAACTTGGATTTAAATTTAAAATAATAATAATAATAAATAATTAAAAATAAAAATATAAAAATAAAAATACCAGAAGATATTCATTATTGTAACCCTTTAGGAAGATAATAACAGGATTTATTGGGAATCACTTAGCTTCCCCTAAAGAATAAGAGCAACAGATTGGTTACCATGCAGCTGATTACAAATATCATATTCAAAATAATAGAATTGGTCCCAACATATATTTTAAATTCTCTCTTGCTAGGAATTAGCAAGCACCTGATTCGTGGCAACAGATGAAGCATTTCTTATCCCTCCTCAAAATACCTTCTTGTATTTGAAAATTGTGCTGATCACCCTGTGAGGCCTCATCCCAAGATGGTCACTGTCCTCTATGGGTCCTAACTGCATAAATTGTCACTCTTAAATGTATTTGAAGGAGATGTGTTTTCAACCAGAAGCTCTGCTAAATCCTGCACCTTCCATCAATTACCTCTGTCCCAGGTTAATGATGTCACTCTACAGCTTTTCTGCACCTGAGTCTTCTGTGAGGCGGTCACCCAGATTTTCAGAATTTGCCTGATCCTTCTTTTTTGGGTTATCACCTCCCTGGGTAACTGGGGGATGTAGTAAAGGAGGTAGGGGTCTATTTACTCAGTTCTTTTGAGTCACTTTGGTAAAATCTGAGATTGCAAAATGTGAATTCCACAGTCTTCCTCCATCCTTCCTCACAACCAATATGCCCTAAAACTGCTGCTACACGTTGACACATTAATTCTGTTTTTGTGAATGTATCCTAGGGAAATAATGTAAAATATACAAAAACCTTTCTGCTCAAATATTCTAATAAAAATATATTGTAATAAAAAATAGAAATATTCTAAATAGCCAATAATAAAAGGATGATTAAGTAAACTATGAGATATCTGTTACAAATTTGTTTGCAAAAGTTTAAAATAACATGTAGGTATGTATTGTAACATCTGTTATAACATAATAAATTTTAAAATCTGTGTGTGCATACTGTATTAGCTTCCCAGTGCTGCTGTAAAAATCTATCATGAATTTAATGGCTTAGACAATATGAATGTATTATCTCAGTCCAAGAGGTCAGATGTCTGAGATACATCTCAATGGCCTCAAATCAAGGTGTCTGCAGGACTGCGTTCCTCCTGGGTGTTCTAGGGGAGAATCCATTTCCCTGCTCTTTCCAGTATCTCGAAGTCATCTGCATTCCTTGTCACGTGGTCCTCTTCTCCAGCAAGCTACCATCTTTCTGGCTTTCTTTTCTGCCCCCTTCTTCTACCTTTAAAGACCTGCATTGTTACGTTGGGCACACCTAAGTAATCCAGGAGAATCTACATTCCTTAAGGTCTACTGATTAGCCACTCAATTCCATCTGCAGCTTTATTTCCCCTTTGTCATGTAATTTTACATATTAGGAGTAAGATGTCCAAGAGAAACAAACTAAACAACCAAAGGAAACTAAACACAAAAACAATGACACAACTAAGCATAGAAAATCCAGATGAAAATATACCAAAATGTTTGCATTGCTTAGTGGTAATTGTTTTAGTCTCTTTGCTTTTCTATGATTCCCAGTTTTTCCTATGATTTATTATTTTCTAAATATTAATAAAATTCTTATTTTGATCATGGGAAAAGTAAGTCTCATCAAAAAAAATTGTTTTTAATCCCTGTGGCTATAGTGGCCTATAATATTACTCTTTTATCTTTTCACAAGAATTTTCTAACTTGCAAATCAACTAGTTAAAGGGAATGAAAGAATAGTAAGTGCAAATAGTTATTGATCAGTACAATTCACCCTGAAAATATATAGTAACACCAACCCCATTGACCTGGAGAGCTGAAAATTGCATGTCAGCCTATAGTTATGTGTCTTATCTCTTCAATTAAAAACCAAACAATTTAAGAGCAAGTATGAATCACATTTTTTATTGTCAAAGTGCTAAAGAGACTGTTTAAAAGAGGGTATAATCTGATCCTAATACAAATATAAAATGAACATGTCAAAGATTTTAACTCGATAATTAATGAGGGGACCAGTAAGATGTTACAACTTATTCGGAGGAGAATTTAAATTACCGTACATATGTAATCAGATAAGGAATTCTGAAATAAATGTACAACAAGATGCCAAATCGGCCTATTCACAGGGTTATAATCAATTTCTTTCCACCAGACACAATTAACTTAACATTTCCATGGACAAGAACATTATTACATTATTATTTACGTTATTATCAATTCTCTACAACTTAAAGAGTTACAAAAATAGCCGAAAGACAATGAAAATTAGAGATAACCCAGAAGGTCATGCTAGACAAGACATTCAAACTTCGTGGGTTTTTTTTTCTTTTCTTTCTTTTCCTTTTTCCTTTTTGTTTCTGGCCCATTTCAGTATTCCTCAACTTTTTTTCTGACAACATAATGCCTCACACAGTACCTTGTAAGTAGTGGGCACTTGCTATAAATTTGGGGTTTGAATGTTTGATTAAAAGATCAATTCTGCACTTATCATACTAATTGTACTTGGGATGCCAGTCATCCTATTATTCTTTTCCTTTGTCTGAGGCCCCTAGGTCTTTGCTCTTTTTGCCTGGCTATGCTTAGGTTATAAGAAGAGAAACGTTTCTGACCTCGGGGTTTAGCTGGACCTACGAGGGCAATAGTGCAGAAGGGGAATGAGCGCCTGATAGTGAGTCTTGCCACTAGTTTTGTACAATTATGACAAGAAGTGATCTCGGGCCTCGTAAGACTGGAAGTGATAGATTCTCTCCCTTATCTTGAGCAGGAACTTATGTGGCCCTGAGAAAGGAAACACTCCAGAGACGGCCAGGTGGCAGTCAGCGTCCTGGTCTGGGTTATATATCTAGAAGATCACAGCAAGATCTCCCTCTCTTCTCCCAAAGTTAAAATAAGCTATGCGGTTCTCAAAAAACGTATGAGTTTTCTTGAAAAAGCTTCATTTTTAAAGAATCCATTCCCATAACCTCAGTAAAAAGCCATAAACATAGACGTACTTTTCCTTTAGGAGCTAGAAAAATTAAATAGCTTCAGACCACGGTCCAAGTTCATGACATTCACCAGATGGGTAAAGAGGCAGAAATTAAGCACAATTAGAATTCCAACTGGAGTCATCAAAATAGGAACACTGAAAAGAAATTTTAAAAGATCTATGAAAGATTCCAGCTACTCAGCCAACATCTTTAAAAATAACAAATATTGTATTTTAAAAGGTGGTGCGTTAAAAAAAAAGGTGATGTATAAAGAGATATCAATGCAATCTTCTAACAAGTATCAGTCCTCTAGTACCCTTGGATGCACAGAAAACCACATCAAACCAAACAAGGTAAGATACCACACATCTTGCCAATTCAAACCGTGAACAATTCAGGGAGCCTGGGTGGCTCAGTCAGTTAAGCTTCCGACTCTTGATTTCAGCTCAGATCATGATCTCAGGGTTCAAGATCCCAGGGATGAAGTCCTGGGTCAGGGTCAGGCTCTGAGCTGACAGTGTAGTGCGTAGCCTGTTTGAGTTTCTCTCTCCCTCTCTCTCTGCCCCTCCCTCACTCATGCATCCTCTCTCTCTCTCTCTCTCAAAATAAACTTTAAAAATTTTTAAAAAAATAAAACCCCGAACAATTTAAAGTACAGAATGATCTATCCACATTCAAAATGAAAACAAAACTCTTCCATAATCATTTATAATTGTCCCTCAATCAAATCAATTTGTGATTTGAAAGAATACATACACTGAAGAAACACATTTGGCATGGCATCAACAATCAGCCGACACCTTGGCATCTGTTCAGATAGAATCCACCACTAACAGCCGCAGTAATTCTTCTCATTACAGTGTTTGCATGCACATAAATCAGATTCAGGTGAATTTACAACGTGCCATGAACTGTCAGACTTAGAACAGCCAGCAGATTGTCCTAAGTGATACAGGATTCATGCCTTTGAGCAGCACATCACTCTCTGAGCGAGGGGTCTACATTCCTGATGTTCGTTCCTCAGTATTTTTCCATTTTCATAAACTGATGAGTTCATGTGTGACATTTTAAACTTTGATTTTTTGGCTGTCGCCTGATTTTCATTCTAAGTGAATCTTGAAACTTAGGTCGGGGGAGGAAACCACATGCAGTCTTTTTAAATGAGATCTGAATTTTTTTTTTTTTTTAAGACCAAAGCACCCTTGGTGCAGAGGCAGCATGTGGCCATGTTCCCTTAAGAGTGCCGCCCATTTAACACTTCAAGCTGCAGCCTCTGCAGGCATTTGAGCTTTCTCTCTTCCTCCTAAGCTTACAATTTCCAGGTGCACTTCAAACAGACTGAGAAAGATAGCCCCTTGACTGCATGCATTTCAAGCCTATCCTTCACATAGGATCTAAGCAGCTGCCACATTAAACAGGAAACCCATGGGTCAAAACCCAAACTGAGAGGGAAGAGGTAACAAGCAGACCTGAGCCAGGGGTAATTTATGATTAAGTTAATGAAATTCTAATTAGCCTTATAAAGCCCTGAAGTGTTTCCTGCAATGGCTTGTCAGGAAGCCTTTATTCAAGGAAAGTCAGCGTGCGTTAGATGTGGGTCATGTAGCATATTGTCACATAGATTCATTGGATATATTCTCTTTAACACTCAAGCAAACTCCTAAAGGCAGAAAGGTAATATGAAGCACTAAAGGGAAAAAAAAAAAAAAAAAGCAGCAATCTGTTCAGACCCAATGTGACCCTTGCTAGGGGGACATCTGGGTAATTGTTCAATTTCTCCTGATTTACAAAGCAGATTGTTATCAGCCTAAATAATGTTTAATAAATTCACCAAAGAGCACTTCTGGCCTGCCGTCCGGGTCCTTTTAAGAGTGGAATTGTCATTGGACTTAAGAACATCTCAGAATTAAAAATAGAATGTTATTAAAAGTAAGAACCCTTGCTTAATTAAGCATGCCTACTCACAAGCGCTGAGCAGTGCCCTCTGCAGAGCGGAGGGAGGGATGAAGATCCCTTAGCAAGCTGCCTGTGTGACTGGGAGTGAGTCCCCGTTAATCAGGCGTGCCCAGATCGGGCCTGCACCAGCCGTGGGAAGAGTTGCGGTGCTAATGGAGGGAGCCTGAGCAATCTAGTCTGAAGTGTTATCGCTGGGAAATATATCTCAAGAGAGAGGAATAGAGAGTAACTGTGCTTATTTAAAAGAGAAGACAAGAGTCAAAGATAAGTCCATGTTGAGACTCACTTTCACACTTTTAGATTTAATTAGCTTATTAGGATAAAATCATATTCGAAAGGCAACAGCTAAAAAAATCATTGGAGGCCAACATTCACAATCCTATCACTCCAACTTGGACCTTCCTTGATTTGATTTACTCGCATCCTATTACTTTTATAGTTACCCAAACAGTTTATGCAGGACCTGTGCGGGCAGGCTGATATGCCAGCCTGCAAAATCTGACCCTTGAGGTCACGGGTTTCGTGTCCTTTGCCACTCTGGCCTACATCCAACTGCTTTCCTTTGATTCTCTCGTAGGAGATTTCCAGGGTCATCGATGCCCTCCTATTTCCTGACTTTTTGGTTTGGCTGTTGCAACATGAGTTTGTTGCAGAGGAAAACATTTTCCTCTGTCCAAGGTTCTCCTAGATGGACTAAGAATTAAATTTACATGAGACAGATTAACAAGAGAAAATCCAAACTTAGTTTTATATGTACAGGGAATCCACATGGACTTGAAATTCCAAAGACCTGCAAAATGAGTATATGTATCATCCAGAGCTAAGGAGGAGGGTAGGAGTCAGGGATGCAAAAGGGAAGAAGATCATTAGCAAGAAGGTGAGGAGAGATGTTTGGAAAACAAAGGTGCCCTACTGTGCAGATCAGTTTCTTAAGTAAAAAGTAATCTCTGATTAGCTGTCTTGGTGTTCTTTTTCTAATCTTTTTAGGCAATTAGGAGGGGAAGGTCAAAGTTTCTTCCTGAATCTTTTGGTCCTTGGTTATTTTCAGCTCAAAATAATTTACATGCCTTTGTGACCATGCATGTTGGGGTGCTCTGCCCTTGAAATTTAACTTGAAAAAAAAATCTGTCATGATGATACCTAATGATATTTCTTTTTCATATAGCACTACATAAAACATACTTCTACTAAATTGTTTCGTTTAATTCTTCTAAGTATCCTTTGAGGAAAGTATCATTCATATCTTCGTTTTACAGATGGGCACGCTGAGGCATACAGACTAATAGTTTTTCAGGGCTATTTCCTGGAGTCAACATTTAAACCAAGGTATCTCTGGACATTAAAGACCCCTTGTATTTAATGCCTTCACTGACGCTCCATAACTGACTATGCGATGTCTTCCTCTCCGTTTTCTATGAATTTGAGATGCCTATTTAACTATTGCACAATAAATAATTTTTACAAACCCTGCCCTGGAAATACTACTATTGCCCAGTATCCCCATGTGCTTAATGTATTTATAACAAGAACAATGATAATGCAGACTTGCATAGAAAGGACAAATTGTTCTAAATTGCAGGATGCGTTCATCAATCAGTATGATTAAACTGTCCTCACTTACAGTGCTTTTCATTCCTTCATAGTCATGCCCACTGTCCCCAACTGTAACCAACATTTGAAAGAGCACCTCCAGCTTAAGAAACTCGGGGTTTCCCTGGAAGAAAACTTCTTATGAAAATAGGTCAAAGAGAACCCATGCTATTTTTTCAGTCCGTGATTGGTCTTTTTCAAGTCACTGGGGCATGTGTTCATCTGTCCTGTGAACTGTCCCAAAAAATAAGAATAAGGCCTTAGTAAAAAATAAATAAATAAATAAATAAATAAATACTTATTTGTGCGTGCGCGTGCATATACACACACACACATATATATGATGTGCACACACATATGGATAAGAGTACTACTTCAACTTGAATTGATAAATTAAAATCATTGTTAATCACTTAAATTAAATTGCATTGGCGCTGTCAGAATAAATAACCTGGATTGAGGCTAAGAAATCCAGGGCGTATTTAAATTGGGATTTTATTTTTGTTATTTTGGTTTTTAGTTCTTTTGTGGAATGGAGAGGATCCCTGGTTAATTACTGTGTAACTAATGAAAAACAAAAGACAAAGTGAAAACCAAGAAATAGATTATCCCTAGATAATATGTTAAATCCCAACTCCACCATTTCCTTGACAATTCCCTGAGACATAATTAGCCTCAGGGATTCAGACTTGGACAGGTTAAGCAGTTTCCCAAGGATACTCAGACAGAAGAAAATGAGTAAGGATTTCAACCACGCTACTCTTGCTTCCTCTTCTGTACCTGCTAGCACTTCTCCCCAGAAAGATCCTGATGCCTTCTCCCCCTCTCTCCCTTTGCCTGCTTCATTCTTACTGGTCCTTCAAGATTCATCTTAGATGCAACTTTTTACAGGAAGCCTTCCCTGGAACCCATATCTGGATTGAGCACCTCCTGTGTGTGTTCCCATAATACTCTGGGCACACCATCCCCATCCCTACATCTGCATGGTATAATATAGCTGTCTATTTTCTTGTGGGACTCCCCCCTTCCATCCCCAACCACTGACTAAAGCTACCTTAATTACTAGGGACTATGGTTTATTCAGTGTTCCATCCTCCGGGTTTAGCACCGTGTCTAGCACACCACAGGTGCCCCGGTGCTTACGTCAGAATTAAAAAAATCAATGGTCAGGGGCACCTTGGTTGGCTCAGTTAAGCATCCAACATCTGCTGAGATCATTATCTTGTGGTTTGTGAGTTCGAGGCCCACATCAGGCTCTGTGCTGACATCTCAGAGCCTGCTTGGAATTCTCTCTCTCTCCTCAATCTCTGCCCCTCCCCCATTTGCTCTCTCTAAATAAATAAATCAACTTAAAAAAATCAATAGTTAAATGAATGGATGTAGACCCCCAAGCCCACATACCCTGCTGCCACAGGTTAAGTGGCTTCTCAGCCAGCAGCACACTGCCTCTCAGATCAAGAACGTGGCGGCACTGAGCCCAGGACCCAAGGGGAAATCAGCACTCAGTAGGCATTCTCAATAGTTAAATCCAGGTAGAGCACCCAAGGGCCTAAGCCAATTATATCAGAGAAGAGCACGAGCTTTCTCATATTTCAAATCAATTAAGACTTTGTCAATAGCACAGCAGTTTAGTCCTGGTATTGAAAACACAATTACTTCCTCGTTATTTAAGTGGTGGGAAAGGATGAACTGCATGTGGCTCACTTAGCAGAAGTACAACTATGATGCTATTTTAAAAAATTCAATCTGAGTAGATATGACTAAAGACCACTAAGACTAAACAAATGAAGATAAGCTCTCCTTTGGCCTTTGGCCTTTTTTTTTTTTTTAATCTCAGTGCCTTGCAAGACTACAGGTGAGAACAAACAAGGCAATAAAATCCCTTTGTGTTCTGTGAGCAATGCCACCAGAGTTAAAGTCTTGTTTGAGAAGACGTGCAAGAGTAGTTAAAAAGGTGGGGAGGAAAACATGGTATGCCAAGAGAATTAGCCCTGATGCTGATAAGAGAATGAAGAGAAAGGGGAACATGGGAGAGGAAAACAAGATGATAGATACTAAAAAAATCGTACTTTTCAGTCCTCTGGGCTTACTCTCTCTCTCTCTCTCCCTGTGTGTGTGTGTGTGTGTGTGTGTGTGTGTGTGTGTGTGTGTTTCTCTCTTTCTTCTCTCCACATTTCTTTGGGAATATAAAGGAATAAATTGAATTACTACCTCTAGATGAAACCATGGTGGTAGGCAGAATGATGCACCTCCCACCCCCCACAAAGATGCCTATGTCCTTATCACCAGAACCAAGAATCGATCACATACACGGCCAAAGGAATTTTTCAGTATGTGGATTTTCTGGGTAGATGCAGTGTAATCGCAAGGGTCCTTACAAGTAAAAGAGGGTGGCAGGAGGGTAACAGAAATACTTGAAGATGCTACACTTCTTGCCTTGAATATGGGGGAAGGGTCCACAAAGATGCAGATGGCATCTCGAAACTGGAAAAAACAAGGAAAGAGCTTATTCCTCCACAGGTCTACTAGCACTTGATTTTGGCCTAGTGAGACCCATTTCAGACTTCTGACCTCTAGAGCTGTAAGAGAATAAATTTGTGTTGCTTAACACTGAGTTTGGAGTAATTTTTTACAGCAGCTATAGGAAATGAATATACCTCCCAAATTTGCTTCACGAACCAGAGCCTCCAACTTCTGGGATTGTTTGCCCCTGACAATCCTAATACGATATGTCTGAAACTAAACTTAGCATCTTCTCCCCAACTATCCCACATCTCTCAAACTCTCCTGCATGGTCTGGTACCCTGCCTTTCTTCCAGGTTGGGGCTAGATGCTTCTGATGCTTTTACTTCCTTCTCCCCTGTTTCCGATCTGTCTCTGCTCTTGTCACTCCTCTTGATAAAAGTCCACCAAATAACAATGTTTTCTATCCCCATTGTCATGATTCTAAAGGGGATTCTAGTTCTTTCAAGAATTATATTCTCAAAAGAATTCAAGGTGAATTGTATAGGAAGATGTAGGAATTTATATATCATATATACTTATATATCATCATATACATTCATTATGGGAATAATGAAAGAAGAAAAGGCAAGAGAGAAGAGAATAGGGGAAGACCCTTGATGTTTTCCTCATTAACAGTCCCTGACTCAATCATCAGGCAAGAAGAAGAGATTTTCCCACAGGCGGTGAGTGTTCATCAGATAAGCTGATCTAAGAATCTTCCAAATCTGAAAATATATAGTTCTTATGGTTAAAGAAAGTGAGGAGGACATGTATAGACAAGGGATTGAATGACAAAGTCCTTCCAAGAGTATTCCTGAAATGCAGTTTTACTTCGCCTTGCCTCAAGTTTTTAGTAGGGACACAACCATTATTTTCACAAGACCCCCATAATCCAGGATGGGACCGTGACCTACCTGAGGATTCCCCATCATTCGATAGCATTCAGAATCAAGTTTCTGAATCCCATCAATCCCTCAGATAAAAGGATTCAGCACGTAAGAGTCAGTTCTTGGACGGGCCAGCTGACCTAGTTAAGGTAACATTTTATCCTGTGAAAGTTGGTGGGAGAATAAAATATGTCACCAAAACTTTAGTCAGATACAGAAACTCTCTAAAAGGCCAAACTCTTAGAAACCAGTAAAAGAGAACAATCCACTTTCTAATGACAGCTTGTCACTTTCCAAGAGAAATGAGAGGACACCAGGTACTGAGTCTGTCCTGACATGTCCTCTAAGGTACTCAATTCTGGGGTTTAGAAAACTGTATTTTTAGAGGCATATATTCTCTTGTGATCTCTATAATATTTTGTTTTTTATGAAAGCCGTCAGGATATGTGGTTTCCCAGGACAGATGAAAACAACCGACCATCTCACAAGAGTCGATCTCCAATAGAAAGCCGCTGCAATGGGTATCCCACATCCTTGGAAGCAGTACCCTAAGTTACACTACAGTCACTGGATCCTCATGAGCATCCCACAGCCTCTGAAGGCAGTAACCAGTGCTGTGCTACAGTTCTGGGCCCTAAGGCCCATGGGAAACCCTGGTGAGGACTTGCCCACCGGAATATCACTCATCCTAGATTAGACTCTAACTTGAGCCCACTTCTTTTGCCATTTTATCAGAAGCAACCTACACTTTCTGAAGCCAAGTAATATTTTGAATTTGATCATGGAAATCATAGTTCAGATTTATAAATCTAACTGTTGGGAAAGTGTGAAAATTAAAGTTTTAATAGTAAAATATCTGCCTTGCTCCACCTTCCTTGCCCTTTTCTTCTTGTTCTTTGTAAGAAGGAATAGGAAACAGACTAAGAAATGGATCTAACCATGCTTGTTCCTCTCCTGCCCAGGCAAACACTAGGTGAACACAAATTTAAGCGACTCAGCAGGATTGTTTCCCAAAATTTCAGTGTTCTGGGGCACCTGGGTGGCTCAGTCAGTTGAGTGTCCGACTATGGCTCAGGTCATGATCTTGTGGCTTGTGGGTTTGAGCCCTGCATCAGGCTCTGTGCTGACAGCTCAGAGCCTGGAATCTACTTTGGATTCTGTGTCACTCTCTCTCTGCTCCTCCCCTGCTCATACTTTGTCTCTCTCTCTCTCTCAAAAATAAGTAAAAATTTTAAAAAATTCGAAATTTCAGTGCTCTTATCTCCTCTAAGTGGTGATCCAGAAAGTGGTCCCATCTTAGCCCAAGATGGGGTATTCTTTCTGGTTCTGCAGCTAACACTGCCTCAGTAAATAAAAACACTAATGAAGAATACTGCTGACATTCTATACATTTACTCACTAACATTTGAAAAATAGGACCCACACTAACTATAGGAACTATAGGAAGAACTCTCCCCTTCTTGTAAGAAAATGGAAACCAAAGAAAATGTTTCATTAATGAAACCCCATTCAGGAGATTTTCTTTCTTGAGAGTATACTTCTGATTGCTTCTAGCCCAATCTCAATTTTAATTGTTGAGATTAAAGTCTTTGGAAAAATCAGGACAGCAGGAATTATCATTTCAAAAACATAATGTTCACTTGTAGATGAAACGTCTGAAACTAGGGCAACGAGTGAGTTTGCTAAGACGGAAGAGAAGATACACTGCCATCAGGCTGAAGCAGACAGAATACAGAAATCCTCAGGGACTCACCCAGTGCAACCTTGGTTTGTAAACAGCCATTAAAATGACCAAATAAAGACTTGTAAAAGACATACCCTCAGCTAAGTATTCTATAAAAACATGACTCTCGGGGTTGGCCTGCACACATGGGTTGTAGAAATGTAAAGAGATATAAATAACTTCAAGTTATACCATGTGTGGCTGTTTCATTTTGTCTCATCTTGGTGAAAAATGTTATACTCCATTTTATGGGCTTTTTCCCCACTTTGAGGCAGTTTTTCCCTGGTGAGAAAAACTGGTCTTCTTCTTTCTTAATTCCTGACCATTCTTCTCTCCATGTGGTTTTTGTCTTGCAGCCTATTAATATAATGGTTCACGTTAATTCAGTTTTTGATGGTAAAACAATGTCATGAGCATGTACATTGTTACTTTTCAAACGAAGGTTATTTGAAATTGGGTCTAGTCTATGAACTTAGGGAAATATTCACAGCATCCTTTAGGTAATTGCCTTAATTAAAACAAACAAAAAAAGTAAGGCAATTAAAGAATAAATGTTTGAACTAATCAGATGTCTTCTTGCTTTTGGGATTTTCTGTTTTGTTTTGGGTTTTGGTTTTGATTTTAAGTAAAGCTTAAAGAGATGCTCTCGTGTGTCACAGAACTTACCATCACCGGTTGCTAGAGTTGCTTTCCTTACCTGAAATTGAGACCTTAAATTGAGACTATGCGCTAGACAAATACTCTCAGCATAACAGAATTGCAGCCTGTCTATGGGCAACGTTAAGAACTGAATCTATAACCCACACCAATATAAGCAAGAAAAGTAAGACAACATCTTTCTAAACACAAGCAAATGCACTGGAAATGTCAACTGTTGAGAAAATACTTCATGGTGAGCCAGATTCTTTGCAGGCATTAAGTCACACTCACAGACTGTAATGTGTAGATACTTAGAAGACCCCAGGCATATGAATGCTATTGGGAGACCAGGGTACCAGACTTTGCACCAAAGATCAATAGTCCTTCTAAGATATTACAGGTTTTTCTTAAAAATTCATTTCAGTAGCCATAGAACCTTGGGAAATTCTCGCTTTGCTAAAGGACTTTGCCTTTGCTATGCTAATGTGCGTTGAGGCGAAGAGTGAATCATATTATACAGCCTTCTCCAGACTTATTCGACCAAGGAAGCTTTTCAGAGAATATCTATTAGCATCTCATGGGGTCCCTCGTGCTCCGAAGAACATAGTTTGGAAACCATTGCATTTGTATAATGGGACAAAGCGCTTGGAGCTATAGCTATAAAATAAGAGTGAAGAGATGGTCATTCTAAAGCAGTCCCGTTACCAGTGATATTGCCACAGGTAATATATGCCACACAATGGCATTAGGTATTTTATTACAGCAACTCTCCAGACTTCTAGCAGTCATTAGAAGTGGCAGGTTCGAGCCAAGTGACAAACAATTGTCTTCTGTAACACCATTTGGGAGAATTTCTCAAGATCCCTTCGTGTCCCGTTCCTCAAGTTTTATGCAATTGTACATTTTTGGTGCCAGGACTATCTGGCCGTACATTTAATTTTCGGTTTTGTTTCAGAGCTTTGTCATTTCATCAATCAGAGCTATTCCATCTGCTGAAACGCTGACAAATCCAGCTGCTTTGTCACTTCTAATCAATTTCATTAATGTTTCCACGTTCTATTTCAATTAGCAGCCTATTCTTTGGACTGTTTGATGACTTGATTCTACCTACTGTCTGCAGATTAAAAATCAAATTACAAATTGCTTTGTCCTTGACATTAAAAATCCTTCCTTCTTTACTGAATCATTTCTCCTTAGCACATTTACCCCTCTTAAGTTAAATTACACTCTACCATGCTGTGAAGTAAGGAGTTCAATTGTTATACAAGGAAAGGATCCATACTGGGATGTTCATCTTGACATTCACTTAATCCTTATGCCCTCGTTCAGAATTGAATCTTCTTTCGTCTAAGGCTTTTCATTGTTGTGAATTTTTCCAGCACATTAAACACCTACTTGAAACGTTATTTACTTGGCCAAAATCCTCATGCATTTTTTTTAATTCATCAGACACAATACCTATATTGTCTGCTGTCTACAATTCTTGACTTTGAAAACTATTGAAGATGACCAGTTGGACAGATTCATCCTTGCTACTGATTATACTACCACATAAACCCAAGCAATTAGGAAGTAGTCATTTGAATGCTATTCTTCAAGTAGATCTAATATATCTTCCCTGTCTGTCTCTTCTTTCTGAACGTCATGAAAATCCTTCTGCGCTTACTTATTTTAATTGTATAGAAAAGTACAGACTTTTATTTTTGTAACAAAATGCAGAAATAGCATAGAATTTTGACTGTCCTTCCCCACATCTCATGGCACAAGTGACAGCATGGAGCTCTAGTAGCCTAAAGCTATACAGCAACAGTGCTGTGGGTCATATTTTTAACTTTAATGACAATCTGTAATTGCCTGCAGCCTGCCTTATTTCTGGCCCTGCTGATTTCTTGAAGACCTGTGATAACACAGCTCCAACTTGGCCCTCTAATCTGGCTCGTGCCCTCTTTCATGTGTTTTTTATATTTTTTCAGGGTTATCAGGTCTTACAGTAAAGTAGTCAGAGTCTACAGCTCACCCTCCTTCTTCAGGGCATTCCAAGGAATTAGAATTTCCTTCCAGCCTGCAAGCTTTCATAACTGTCTGCCTTTTCCTGTGGCTGGAGTGGTGAAGGCTTGAATAGCAGAAGCTTTGCTTCAAATTGAACTGCCCGATACCAGCCTTGAAATCCCCTTTAGCTTTAATCTTTTTTAGACATTTGAAATTTTCAAAATACCACTTGTCAGTATAAATTCTCTTTTCCTCTAGCATAACTGAATCACATTTTGATTGTACTTAAGAGATGTTGTTATTTCATTCCTCCTAGAAATGTTACCTTCATTAAATGTTTGCAATAAACGTACATGCGTTCATTTATTAAACAAATATGGATCGAATACCAATCGAGTGTTAAGCGCTGTCTTGTAAGTTACTAGAATTCAACAGGAAACAAAGGAGACATTGTGACTGTCCTTCCCAAGGAGCTTACACTCTAATGGGGGCCTACAGTGGTTAATGAGATAGACATGATGGCTAGAGAGAAAGAAAAAGAGAGAAAGAGATGAGGGGGCTGTGATACTACCATTGAACAAAGAATCGCAATGAAACGAAAGGCAGCATATCACCATGGTAAAGGGGATAGACACAAGAGCCAGAACATCAGGTTCAAATCCTGTCATGCCGTTTATTAGCTGTGACCTTGGGCAAGTTATTTAACTCATTGTGCCTCATTTGTCTCATCCATCCATTGGGGCAGTAATAGTTCTGCCTCAAAGGTTCGTTGTGAAGATCAAATAAATTAAATCTGTAAAGCGTTCAAAACAGTGTCCAGCATATAAAGCATTGCCATAGGAGTACTTGTAAAATTGAAAATAAAGAGCAGATTGTCGGAAAACACTATGATCTGGGAAGTGTATATTGCTCTGAGAGCTTGCTGCAGGTGCGCCTAAGGTAGTCTGGGAGAAGCCATGGAAGGCTTCTTAGAACAAGTTGAATCTGAAGAAGATGCTGAAGTAGCACCACAAGGGTGAGTGGTATCTATACAGCTAGAACCTGTATGCCCTTTAAGGACAGCAAAAACATCCAGGTAACAGTCTAGGGACCAACTTGAAAAAAATTTGGACTTAAAGTTCCAGAAGGCCAGAGATCAAGAAAGTATATAATAATTATAATGGAGAAACTTATGAACATTATGGATAAAACAGGATAATTTCCCAAAATGCTAAAATTCAAGAGATCCTTTAGATACTTGAAAGAGTAAATATAGAGCCAATAAAAGGAAGTACTGCTACTTCCCTGATTGTAAATCGAGGGGGCTAATTTCCCACTGAAGTGACGCAGATTCAAAATAAACAGTGGCTTCTTGGAAAAAAGCTAGGATATTCTGGACATACATCCCTGCTTCTAAAGCGGGTGCCACCTCCTCCCCCCCGCCCCCCAAACACAAACACAAAACAAAACACACACAACCTCGGGGCCAGTTGGAGCAAGGGCTCGTTCTTGGCTCAGTAACTCTTTCCATCAAGTCCTCTTTCGTAGGTTCCAGGAACTGACTACGACTCTGTGGTTTATGCAGCCCACACTCCCTGCATGAAGATGAATGTCAATGGCTTAAATGCGGCCCTTCCCGTGACCTGAAATAGACTTTGGGTTCCACCCCAGGGCATTACTCTCTTTCTATCATGCAGAATCATATAAAATAGCCATTTCCGTAAGTCGAAAATGATTGAATACCAGCAGTTTCGTATGGTTAAACCTAATATATGTTACGGGGAATTTTGAATTTGCCTTTTGCTGAAAGCTAAGCCACAAGCACTGCAAGTGGGTCCTTGGCCCCTCAGTGAACAGGTAAGTCATGCAGAGCCTCACGCCTCATAGTGAAAGTCTCTCTATACACATATGGTAGGTGTTGGAAAAATTTGTCTTCTTTTAGAGAGCCAAATGTACCTTTACATAAATTCAACGCATCAGTACCCTTTCTTTTCTCTGTAGCTACCTGGAACAAATCATCTTCGCCTCCTACCGGAAAGTCCTGGACATCCCACCCACTCTCTAGTCCTCTTAGCTACATATCATCAGCAGATTTGCCTAGGATGTCTCCCATACTTTAGTCCATGAGGCAGCACAGTACATA
>NW_027532605.1:2278533-2291983 GCF_008692635.1 Crocuta crocuta
TTGAAATAGCTTCTTCTAACTCCTTAGCCCTGAGATAACATACCCAGAGGTGGCATGTTTAACAAAAAAAGTCTTATGGTTTCAAGAAAAGCATTATGGTTTTAGTGCCACGATTCTGTGATGACCTTGTTGGAAGTCCCTGTCACCATTCAATCATGCAGTTGATGGCATGATAGTGATTTGAGAGGAGTAGTCACTGAGCTTGTGACAAACAACAGAAAACAAGACAGAGGAGGGCTAGATAATAAAGACTCTTTTTTTATTATTTGAAAGAGAGGGGGGGGAGAGAAAGAGCAGGGGAGAGGGGCAGAGGGAGAGCAAGAAAACCTTCAGCAGGCTCCATGCTCAGCGTGGAGTCCAACACAGGGCTTAATCCCATGACCTTGGGATCCTGACCTGAGCCAAGATCAAGAATCGGATGCTCAACCAGCTGAAGCATCAAGCACTTTAAAAATTATTTTACACAACAAGACCACGGAGGTAGGTGATTCAGGAGCTTCGTAATTCAGAATGCAGAAAGGATCTTTAAAATTCTGTTTTCCTCTGTCACAAGATGGCAAACTCCAATAACCTTGACCTTACAGGACAGCACCCAAAGGAGAAAGCAAGGAGATGGAGGAGGGAGAGAAACAGATAATGCTTTTTTACCTGATGGCTGCTTATCAAGAAGGACAGACTTTCCCAGGTGTCCTTATAGCTTACTGATCAGAATGGATCATATGCCTGTAAGGCTATACGCCTTACCACTGCTTCTCAGCGTGTGGTCTTCAGACTAGCAGCATTGCCGGCACCTGGCAACTTAAAAATACAAATTCTCAGGCCCCGTGCCACACTGCTGAATCAGAAATTCCAGAGCCAGGGCCTGACATCCTGGGTTATAACAAGCTCTCCAGGTGATTTTGATTCAGGCTAGGATTTGAGAGCCACTGTCCCAGTCACTGGCAAAGGAAACCCAGATGCTTTACCAATCATTATTCATCCATTAAAACTGGGCACATCGGGGCCTGAATTAAAATTGGGCTTGTGAGGGCAGAAAGGGAGGAGGAGAAGAGGCCAGAGGTGAAGAGTGAAAGTGAAGAAAAAAATGGGAGGAGGAGGAAGAGGAGGAAGAGGGCCCCAGTCCTCATAGAAATGGGGACTAGAGGTAGATCTCAACTCGAACTGAGCCTATTGCTGGAAAAGCATTTAAATTATTGATTTTTGCAGTTTACAGGGAGCCAACACAACTAATACAAAGCTGGAAGAAATCAGCTTTCTAATGAAAAAATAGACTTGATTATTCTACTTCAAATGTAATTTAGGAGAGTGATAAGTACTATGCTACGCACATTTGCCAAGAAGTGATACACGCTGCAAAAATCAGTAGTTAATTAGAACTTTAGTGAAGTGCCAGATTTCATAGGGAGTATGAGATAGGGTAAGGGATGCCATTTAGCAAAATGAAAATTAATGAGTTTACATTTCTTCCTACTTTTGAAGAACTGGTTTTACATCTACCAAACATTATTAGAAAATGTGCAAAGTTGACTTTCCAGTCATCTGTAGTCACGCTGCCCATAGGGTAGCCACCAGGAACACGTGGCTATTGGGTATGTGAAATGTGACTAGTGCAAACGGAGATATTCTGTAAGTATGAAAGACACGCTGGATTTCAATGACTTAGAACACAAATAAGAATGTAAAAAAATATATCATTAACAATGTTTATATTGATAGCTTGTTGAAATGATAATATGATAGATTGGGTTAAATAAGATACATTAAAATGAACTTTACCATTGTTGCTCTTCCCTTTTTTGTGCAACTGCTCTAACCCTGAAAATTAAATATGTTGTCTGCCTTACATTTTAACTTGTAGCACTGATAGTTTACATATTTGATGTAGTAAATCTACTTCAGTAGATTCAGTCAAGCTCGTGGAAGCTTTTTCAATTATCAACCAAGCAAGTCAAAAAGAAGTAGATGGAATTTGTAGTTGCCCATGACATAGGATCTGAGAAATTCTGGTCAAATAACATTCTCATCCACAAATTCTTTATTACCTCCCAGAGTTAATGTCTTCCATTTAACCACATTTTCCTTTTTCCTTAGGTATCTTCACTTAATACATAAATATACTTATGAGAGAACTAATATATTAAATATATATAAACTGGGAATGGGAAAAGGCTGAGATCTTCAATTTCTATTTCTTCCCTTTCCTAAAAAAAATCATCTGCTCAAGATCAAGTACAGTCAAGATGTTGACCCAGTTGTGAGTTCTCACTTCTCTTACTTCTTTTCACTTTAAAGTGAATAAATAAATAAAAACGTACTTCTCACCCATCACAAACATTACAATGGTGCATTTCCTGGGGTGACATTAATCTAACAGTGGATTCATTTGGTGTCAGTGTTGAGAAAGTGAATGATCCAGTGAGTGAATAAGAAATTCTTTTCCAAGTTACTCAGGTAGTTTTTTGCTTCCAACAATATTGAAGGAAGAATTGAATCCAGATTTCCACTGACATTTATTAATGTTTTAAAGAAGAAATTGTTGAGTACTTTACCTTTTGCATACAATTCAGAAGCAGCTTAAAAAAACTAAGTGACACTGTCATAACAACATTGCTTCTTTTTTTAAAGTTTATTTATTTATATTGAGGTAGAGAGAGAAGGAGAGAGAGAATCCCAAGCAGACTCTGAGTTGTCAGCACAGAGGCTGATGCAGGGCTCGAACTCAGGAACATTGAGATCATGACCTGAGGTTAAATCAAGAGTCTGATGCTTAACCAGCTGAGCCACCCAGGTGCCCAAAACAAGATTCTTTCTAATAGCAATCTCTTTATATATGAGGCTTGTCAGTATTTGCATCTATAAAACTAATAAATGGGGTATTATAGGTACTGAGCTCTGTTTCATTTTATCACTAAGTATTATACATTAAAAGATACTGAGGGGTCCCTTGTTGGCTCAGTAAGTTGAGCATCTGACTTCAGCTCAGGCCATGATCTCATGGTTCGTGAGTTTGAGCCCTTCATTGGGTTCTGTGCTGACAGTTCAGAGCCTGGAGCCTGCTTCCGATTCTGTGTCTCCCTCTCTATCTATCCATCCCCTGCTTGTTCTCTGTCTCTGTCTCTCTCTCAAAAAATAAATAAAAATGTTTTTAAAAAGGATACTAAGCTAACTGACTTTTTAAAGCTCCACACATCTCGTTTAAAAATTCATTTCCAATAAAATGATATTTTAAGTTTTAATAATTATCAAAATTTAGAATATATGTCAACTCCATGCTAATAGTACTTTCAAAGGTAATTCAACAGTGGGGAAGAATGATTTTAACTTAAAACCTTTTGAAACTTTTTTAAACGTTAAATTTCAATTGACAACTACTTTCTTATTGCAGAGAATTATGATGAAATAATCAATAAGCCTACATTTCTGTGAGAGAAATAGAATGGAAGTAAGAGTTCAAGGAAGTAAAGGAAAAATTTGAAATTTCCAACTTTTAAAAGAGGGCTTCTTCATCTGTTTCTTAAATGGATAATGGTAGATAGGAATCAAAGCCCATAGTCTTTGGTTTTATTGGACTCATGGAATAATTTCTTCTCTTCATTTTAAAATAATCAATATTCGTAATATGTACAAAATTACATTATTTGAAGCTACTATTTAAACTTATGTCAAACAGTTTAGACATCAACTTTAAGTGGGCAAAGTGAACAGAATTTTTTAGGGCGCCTGGGTGGCTCAGTCAGTTAAGTATCTGACTTCAGCTCTGGCCATGATCTTACAGTTCGTGGGTTGAGCCCCATGTCAGGCTCTGTGCTGACAGCTAGCTCAGAGCCTGGAGCCTGTTTTGGATTCTGTGTCTCCCTCTCTCTCTGACCCTCCCCTGCTTACTCTCTCTCTCTCTCAGAAATAAATAAAAACATTTAAAAATTAAAAAAAAAAGAGAAACAGAATTTTTCAAAATTATGTTCAAGGGTATAAGGGAGAAAGTTTGAAGACCACTCAGCTCTCAACCATGCCTGCATCCAAGCCATAAATGGCCAGACTCCACCCAGGAAAACCAAAGTCAGAATCTCTGGGAGCATCCTCCCTATCCTGCCTAAACTCATTATAGTCACTTGAGCCAGAGTTGAGAGCCACTGTCATGGAGTGAATTACCTTTTCCTCTCACCTTCTTCTAAGACAGAAAGGGTCTGGAAAAGCACATGGAATAGGGACAAAACAAGGAAAGGAGAAAATTGAAGGAGGAAAAAGGGGCACCAATGTGGCTCAGTTGGTTTGGCGTCCAACTTGATTTCAGCTCAAGTTGTAATCTTGTGGAGCCTGCTTGAGATTCTTTCTCTCTCTCTCTCTCTCTCCTTCTCTCTCAAAGTGAATAAGCTTTTAAAAAAGAAAGAGGAGAAAGATACAGAGGGGGAAAAAACAGGAAAACAGAAAACATTGAAAGCCATCCCATCCCATCCCATCCCAACTTTGTCCAGCCCCACCTCTAATCAATAATGATATAGTTAGTACCAGTGACTCCTGATAAGTACATTTGTCTTTTTAAAAATTTTTTGTATTATTGTAATATTTTACAAAGTAAATGTTCAATAAAAGTTATTTGGATGAATTCTTGTTGGTTATATGATAATGAAACATTTTTATCAAATGAATATTGATTCTTGCCACTTTTATGCCAGTCCCTTCTCCATAGTCTTCTCAATATGCAGTCCAAGAAAGAGCGGCCTCATCCTTGTTTGGGGTTTAATGCTGCAAATACCAGGACTTGGGAATAAACACTGTTCTCTAACAGTTAGAAAACGCCTACTACTTTGCTATGGGATATTTCATTTGAGAAGTCCTCCGTGATGCTTCTCATACATATGGTTTCATCCATCTTTCTTTCTTTTTCAACCATCTTGTAAGTGGTAAGTTCGCCATAGCTCCTCTTCTGACATCACTGGATTCTGACTTTCCACAGGTAATTGGTATTATTGGTTTGATGCCTCTACTGTTCACACTTGGGGCAATTTCTTTAAATAGTAGTCGCCTGTGGGAACCAAATTATTCTAAACAATCTTCAAAGCTGTCAGAAGATGCTGACATTTTATCATTTTGTCGACAAATGGGAAATCCTTGGTAAAGTCATATGTTTCTTTTTTTATGTTGGAAGCCCTTCCCAACCTGACTAGATACAGTATATATTTGCTGTGAATGTTTTCTCTTACTTCATATAAGCACAATGCTGAAGACAGTAGCCAAATTATTTCCTCACTAGAGGAAAATAATGTATTGTTATGCACATTTTCTTGATTTCATACAAAACTTTTTTAAATTTTTTACAATTTTTTTTTTTTTTGAGAGGCAGAGTATGACAGAGTGTGAGCGGGGGAGGGGCAGAAGGAGACACAGAATCGGAAGCAGGCTCCAGGCTCTGAGCAAGCGTTCAGCACAGAGCCTGATGCGGGGCTTGAACCCATGAACTATGAGATCATGACGTGAGCTGAAGTCAAACACTTAACTGACTGAGCCACCCAGGCGTCTCAAAACTTTTCAAGTCAAGGGAAAAGTAAGATTCCCTAAAAGCAGAGAAACTACTCCTACGCCTCACAATCCCCAGCCAGGCAAATGCTTTAAAGAAATGCCTTAAATATTTTAAATCCAGCTGTGTGAATTTGTCACATTGAAGGCCACTCCAAATCATCAACCAAAATCTCTGAGGCATAACTGACACTTAGCCCTTATCTGACAAATCCGACAGGAGTCACTATGTTCACTAACCCCTAAATCTTCTTTTGGAACCCCTCCTCTTCTCTGTGAATGGCTCTCGCATTCAAGGCTCCTTGAAAGTTTTCGTCAACCACAATAATTTGGGGATAATCTCAAGCTGTTGGCTTTGTCCAGCATTTGTTTGTAAAGACTAACGTTTTATGCTGGAATTCATCAATAAGAGATAAATTAAATAGAAGTAGCAAATGGTTGAAAGATTTTTAAAGACCCTGAGTTCGATAGGTAACTGTGACCCCAGGCCCCTCACGTCCATTTTCTGCATCCTCTACATCCAAATGTGGCCAAATCTAATTGCGTTTATTTCTCTCTTCTATTCCCATGGCAACTGCCCCCTTGGTCCAGGCTCTGTCTCCCTCACCCAGACTTTTGTGACAATGGCTAACAGTTCTCTTTGCCTGGGCTTTTCCTCTCTCTAATTTGATCTCCATATGGTTGTTTATGTTATCTTCAGAAAGCACAGCCCTGACCATAAACTTCCTTTTTCACAAAGTTTTAAAGGAACCTCATTGCACACACAGAACCAAACCCAAAACTTTCTCGCTTGGCTTTTAAAACCGTGCACACTTAGCAGATTCAACATTTATAAAGGGCCTCATTTTCCAGACACTCATGTAAATACCTATAAAAGGTTATACAGAGTAACAAGAATATTAAGCATTTGTTGGTATTAAAAGATAAAAAGGAATAAAATATGGCTCTTACCAGCAGAAGTTCTATTCTACCTGGGACACAAGGAAATCCTAAGGGAGAGGCTTGCTGTATTCTACTCTTAATTCCCACACACACTTCCACCTATTTGTCCCCCACACACCGTTGGCAGAAATCCTCTCCTCCAGCCATTCAGGACAACTCATAATCCTTAAAGACACACAATGCTCCATATCTCTGCACCTTTGCTCATTTGGTTCTCTTCATCTGGAAACCTTCTGTCTCCACATCCTTCCTGTGGGGATCCATCGTTCCAGCTCACCTCAAATTCTAACTATTCCTTAGGGCTCTCTCAGAGCTCCTCGGCTAGATCAATGCCCCTTCATTTCCCCACTGTGTATTTGGTGACACATATGTCATAATATGTTGTACTATAGGGTTCCTGGGTGGCTCAGTCAGTTAAGCGTCCAACTCTTGATGTCGGTTTATGTCATGATCTCACAATTGTGAGATCGAGCCCCCAGTTGGGCCCCGCCTGAACGTAGAGCCTGCTTAAGATTCTTTCCCTCTCTCTCTGCCCCTCTTCAGCTCTCACATGTGGCTGCTCTCTCTCGAAAATAAATAAATAAATAAATAAATAAATAAATAAATAAATAAAATAGTGTTATATCACTACTTACTTAGGGAGTCTTCTTCTCCACTAAATTTGAAAGACCTCAAAAGCATGGATTTCATCTTTTTCTTTTCCATTATGTCTTCCAAGGTGCCCAGAGCCCTATACATAAATAATCCCCAACAAAATTTGATAATCTGCAGTAAATTCTTTAGCACAGGTCCTTGACAAGATGCTACTTGATGTATTGCTTCCTTTTGTTGAAATTCGATGCCATTGTTTCCCACATCATATTAAGAGTTAACTTCAAATACGCACTAAAGTTTTTTATAGCTTCTTTAACCAGATTGCAAGGCAATTCTTTTTTAGCCAGCAACATAATGTGGGGAAAGAAAGACAATGTTCCTTTTCTCTAATGAGTTCTGCAATCGCAGATTTCCTTGGCGATGCCTTTCTTTCATGATCCTTGATCCAAATGATGATGCTGCAACCATGGTAGACACTGAGCCACAGAGCAGTCACAATTTTAAATATTCGTTGGCCAAAACAAAACAAAAATGAGTTCTCATTAAATTAAATTAAAAGTTCTAGTTAAATGGCTTAGGTAAATTCCAGGATTCTGAACAGTTACAATCTTCTGCTTTGGATAGAGATATTCTTGGGTTTTATAACACAAAAGCCATGCCTGTGCAATGACAAAATAGTCATCAATTAAGTCTTTAAAAAATCAGTTCTCAATCCAGTGTTGGGGGGAGGGGTGTAGAATCAACCAGAGAGGTGTTTCTTATCTCATATAGACAGTAGGGTTGGCTAAGTGTAATTTTCTGCTCTTCACTATTTTTTATCTTGTACATTTCTGGATAAAAAGGTACCATATTAAACTCTCTGGTGGGTATAAGAAAGATAAGCTAAGATCTTCGGCCTTAAAAATTACTCAGTATTTGGGAAGACAAGATAAATACATGAAAAAAAGTTAATTCCTTGTTGTCAAATACTGTAACAAAGCAAAGAGGTCACAAAAGCATAATAGACTGATTGATTTCTAGACATGATCCATAATTAGGACTGTATACCCAGCTAACGGGAAGGTCACTAAGAACTGGAGTGGCCCAGCAGTGTGGACCAGAGGGCCAATGGGAAGCCTAGTTCAGCTGAACAAGAAATTTTGATTGGGATGCTTATTTTAAGAATGAAAATAAACTTATATCTATAATTCGTGAAAAGGAAGTCACAGACGCGAAGGGTCTAGGTTACGTCAAGATTCCACTAACCCCCGTAGTGTCTGGAAAGACATGCAGGTACAGTCTGTAACCAAAAAGGAAAAAGTCTTCACTGTCATACGGTCACAAATGCTCATGGGGTACTGATAATGGCACGCACAATGTTTCTCTCTTTTCCCAGCTGTTGCCATCCAACCACACAGGTCCGCCTCACTGAGCATCCTTTCACTTTTCTGCTTCCTCTTTCTGTTCAGCCTCTCCCACAACACACACAGTCTTTTCTTCCTCTATTTCCTACCCATCGGGTGTCAGTTTTCAAAGTACTGAGTTTTGTTCCTAGCTGAGCCATGGATTGGCCAGAGCAGAGTCGTTTAACGGGCTGCTGGAGGAGACTTCACTTAGGGAGCTGCAGATTATGGCCCCCCAGCCTTAAACAAACCTACATATACTGCACATTGTATTAATTTCTATCTTTTTAAAATTAGAGAATTTTCAGATCCTTCCCTTTAAAAAACTAGAATATCTGCAGTGACACAGTTGAGGAATGACTGCTCACTTTTCAGTGGAGATAAGCTTTTTAGTTTGCCCTATTCCTCAAAGCTCCCCACTATTTACATTTCCTATGGTCTTATAAACATTTTTGCACTTACATTTTGCCTTTTGCCTATAAACATCCAGTGCATTCTTGCTCTAGAACTTTCAAATTTCTCAGACTATAGCATCTATATGACAACACTTTATTTTGTTTTTTTTTTAATAATTTTTTTAATTTTTATTTATTTCTAGGAGAGAGAGAGAGAGACAGCGTGAGCAGGGGAGGGTCAGAGAGAGAGGGAAACACAGACTCTGAAATAGGCTCCAGGCTCTGAGCTGGCAGTCAGCACAGAGCCCGACGCGGGGCTCAAACCCATGAACCGCGAGATCATGACTTAAGCGAAAGTCGGACGCCCAACCGACTAAGCCACCCAGGCGCCCCAACAACACTTTATTTTGTTATTATCGAGTACTTTTAATAGTATAATGTAGACTCATTATGCTAAAAAAAATCTGTGTCTCTATTCTGTGTTTCTGAAGATGTTCCCAAGATCTGATTCCACGGCAATTATAAAGTGGACAACTTTCTAAGAGGCACTTATCTGTCAAATCACTAGCATACCACAGAGTACTCGTTATATAATGTACTAATCAATTACTAAATGTGTGTTTTAAAAAACGCATCTTCCACAGGAGAAAAGAAATCAAAGCATAGACGCTGGAAAATTCTACATCCATAAATAATTTTATTCTTCTTCTACCTCCAGAATAAATTTCAAATTCTCAGACTGAGAGAATGTGAAGGCCGGCACTTTGTGACTCCCTATCCTTCCAGAATTAGCTCGCATCTCGCCACTACCTCCCCAGTCTGAGGCCGCATCCTCTGCTGGGTGTCAGCTGCAATAAACTCCAAGAGATTTCTCTACTTTCCATCCTGACCGTCCATACTCCACAGTCCTCCACATGGCAGCCTTAGTGTCTTTTCTAAGATGTAATTCACACGTCCCTCCTCTGTGTGAAACCCTGGATGGTGTCCCATTGCATTTGGAATAAAACCCAAAATAGTCGCAATAATCTTTAAGACCCTATGAGATTGGGCCTGTCTGTGTCTCTGACCTCAACTGGTATCACTGTCACCACCGGTCATGACGCTTCAGCCACCCTGGCCTTTGTGTTCATCACACAATCCTCCCAAGGCCTTCAAAAGGCTTTTCATTTTTCTGGTCTCACATCAGATTTCCCCTCTACAGAGAAGACTTCCTGTCCCATCCACTCGAAAGTAACTTCTCCTCCCAACACTGTCACTTGTCATTTTCTTATTTTATTTTCATTTTATAGCATCTCTCCCGTTAGATTACCTTATTTGCTTACTTAGGCACGTTCTGCTCCTACCCACGAGTGCACATGTTCCATTGAGCTTGGGCACCTCGTTGGCTCGCTCAGCTCTTATCTGCAGGGCCTAGAGCAGCCCTGGGGTACTAGATAATATGTTTTCTCCCTAAAAATGTCTCCTATCCTTTCCCATGTTTCCATTTTACCTTTGCCAATTTCTCTTATTGTCTTAATTCTACCTATCCTTCAATATCCAACTCAAATATTATTTAAATTCCTGAAAATAGTGCTAACTTTGCTGCTTCTCTCCTCCAAATCTTTGAGGGACTCTCCTTAACTTCCCGATACAGCACTTAGGAAATCACCATATATTCTGGTTATCCTTATGTCGTCTTATCCTTTCCACAAAATAGTGAGCTCCTTAAGGCCCAGACTCCTGTTTCATCTATTTTTGCCCCTCTAGCACCTAGGGCAGTGTTTTGCCTTACATGAGGTCAGTACCCAATTCAAGTTTTAGAAAAAAACAAATTGAATGAATTAATAACGTATCTATGAATTCCAACCACTAGAAACATACTATGAGAAATGGAAAAGAAACCCAAGTGCCAAGTTCCTTTTCAAACAAATGGGCACTCCTCGGCATTTTCTTGGAAGATTGAGAGTATAAATAATTCCCTTCAGATTTTTCTATCACTGACTTTAGTCACCTTATTTATAATTTTGAGTGCTTAGAAGCCAGGAAGCTTTTGTGTTCTAGTTCCAAAAAAAGAAATTCCTTTTTTTAAAAACATTAGCAAATGACTCATTGAAATGTCATTTAAAAAAATTAAAAAATTAAAAAACTCACAGAGCTGTCTCAGTGGAGGCAGCCAATAGCAACTCACTGAACTAAATCAACTGAGCTATATTGAAGTAGTTACTCAAAGATCTTCATTTTTATCTTGGCACCAGAACAAAAATATGGAACACAGTATCCAGATGGTAAGTAAACAACATTATTGCCATTTTCAAGCAGGAAAAGTATGATTTGCTTTCTATAAAACAAGGGAAATATTGGGGAGGAAGGAAACTTGATAGACAACTTTGACCTCAAACCATAACCCACATGTTACAGAAAACATAAAATATTGGACCAGTCTCTAACACTGAATTCATCATTTACTAATAACAACTAGATTACAAAATGTGACACCTGGTTGGCTCAGTGGGTAGATTCTGTGACTCTTGATCTTGGGTTGTGAGTTCGAGCCCCATGTTGGCATATAGTTTACTGAAAAATAAAATCTTTGAAAGTGTAAAAATGTTTAAAAATAAATTATAAAGTACTTCATATATGTCAAGGGCCGTTCTAAGCCCTTTACATGTGCCAACTCATTTAATCGGTACAACCTTGTAAGTATTATCACTGTCATTACTATTTTAGTATTATCATCATATGCTACATCGTGAGATAAATATTGTCACATTACCATCATCTCCATTTAGTGGATGAAGAAATGAGGCACAGAAAGATTCAGCCCTTGCCCAAGATCACCTAGCTGGCCAGCACTGGCTCTGGGATGTGAATCTAGCCAACCTGGCTCCAGAGTCCATTCCCCTAATAATTTCACTGTCCTTCCCCTCCAGGTTGTTCTTTTTCCCCAGGATATCCTATTCATGTAAAGAAAGCCAAACTCTTTTGACAGGATAATGGATTTGCTAAATCCATGGAAGAAAGTTCTCTATAGAAAATGTCTTTCCCTTAGATTCCATCAGAACACCCTGGGCAGCAAATCTCAGCACCGTGATTCACTGAGAACATCCCAGAAGCAGGGGAGCAGCACATAGATCTCAGGTCTCCCCCACCACCACCGCCCCCAGTTTTACTCTGACCAACTTTCCAGAAGCTCAGGAAGAGTCTGTGAATATGCACAGAGCCCAGTGATATCATTCTCTTCTGTAGGGCCTTTTTCCAGAAGGGAGAGCAAACTGAAGCCTAATAAGAAAGATTTTTGGAGAAAAAATATAATACTGTGTCTTAGAGAAACTACATTTCTACCTGAAGAAAGAACGTTTCTTTGGCAACTACAGAGAGCTGCTGGCTTCGGCATGGTGGGTCTTTAGTCCTTTAACAGAGTGGCAGCCCTAAAGATGAGGCCTTGGGCTTCAGAGGCGGATTCGTACAAAAGAACACAATTGGACCAGTTTAGGAGGCTCCTGCGGACTTTTTCTAGGTCCCATCTCTTTCTTCCTCACCAGCCCTTCTCCATTTTCATCTAGACACCCCCACACACTCTGATCTTTGCGCTGGCCTCCCGCGGGGTGACCCCATTTCCAAGCACCCTGGCCTTGCTTCTAACTTCAATCCCCCAGCTCCTAGCTTGCTTCCCTCCTCTTCAGCATAAGCAAGGGCAAGGTCTTTTAAATCACACTTGACATGTACATCTTTATCTTCTCTTTGATCAGAAATAAAAATGGTCTTCTACTTTGTTTATCCAGGGTTTTCTACTCCTTCTCTCTGAAAGAAAGAAAGAAAGAAAGAAAGAAAGAAAGAAAGAAAGAAAGAAAGAAAGAAAGAAAGAAAGAAAGAAAGAGAAAAAAGGAAGAAGGAAAGGAAAGGAAAGAAAACACTGTATAACCAATTATTTTCTTGTAATTTTCAGCCACATGTAAATCACCACTCTAAGAAAAACTTTCTTAAACTTAAGAGTTTAACAAAATGTAAGTGGCTGCTTTAAACTTTAGATGAAATTTTATTACTCTGAAAGAAGTATGCAAATTCCAGTAACGACTTGAGAAAAGAAAAATGAAAAAAGCCAGTATTTTTTCAATGATTCCAAAGAAGCTCATATCAAAGTCACTTTGATTTATAAACTTCAAAGACACGTAGATTCCACTTATTGAAGGGCCAAACAGCAATATTGATAAAACCATCCAGCTATTCTTGAGAACAGATTAACCCTGGATTTTAACTACCCTACAACTTCTTAGCATGAAGTTTGCTCATATTTGTCATCAATTGGCAATTCCTCTGCTCTCGGATATTACATGCTAACTAATATGAATAGTGCTTTCTTCTGACTTGAACAAAGCATTATGATAGTAGACTACATCTAATTTAATTTGTCTGAACTTTTCCTAACATAACCATATTCTGTTCAATTTGGTGAACATATCTAGGTCCGTATAGCTAATATTTTTCAGAAGAAGTCTAAAATTTGCTCATGGATTTAAACCACTTTCCCTGTATAACTTCTTTTTGCCTTATCCTGCACACCTTCAAGCATAATCCAATGTTTATACTAAATAAAAACGTTCATGGTGTTGCCATTATAAATTTTACTAACATTAATGTTATTGT
>NW_027532605.1:2293710-2379228 GCF_008692635.1 Crocuta crocuta
AGACTCCTGTTTCATCTATTTTTGCCCCTCTAGCACCTAGGGCAGTGTTTTGCCTTACATGAGGTCAGTACCCAATTCAAGTTTTAGAAAAAAACAAATTGAATGAATTAATAACGTATCTATGAATTCCAACCACTAGAAACATACTATGAGAAATGGAAAAGAAACCCAAGTGCCAAGTTCCTTTTCAAACAAATGGGCACTCCTCGGCATTTTCTTGGAAGATTGAGAGTATAAATAATTCCCTTCAGATTTTTCTATCACTGACTTTAGTCACCTTATTTATAATTTTGAGTGCTTAGAAGCCAGGAAGCTTTTGTGTTCTAGTTCCAAAAAAAGAAATTCCTTTTTTTAAAAACATTAGCAAATGACTCATTGAAATGTCATTTAAAAAAATTAAAAAATTAAAAAACTCACAGAGCTGTCTCAGTGGAGGCAGCCAATAGCAACTCACTGAACTAAATCAACTGAGCTATATTGAAGTAGTTACTCAAAGATCTTCATTTTTATCTTGGCACCAGAACAAAAATATGGAACACAGTATCCAGATGGTAAGTAAACAACATTATTGCCATTTTCAAGCAGGAAAAGTATGATTTGCTTTCTATAAAACAAGGGAAATATTGGGGAGGAAGGAAACTTGATAGACAACTTTGACCTCAAACCATAACCCACATGTTACAGAAAACATAAAATATTGGACCAGTCTCTAACACTGAATCCATCATTTACTAATAACAACTAGATTACAAAATGTGACACCTGGTTGGCTCAGTGGGTAGATTCTGTGACTCTTGATCTTGGGTTGTGAGTTCGAGCCCCATGTTGGCATATAGTTTACTGAAAAATAAAATCTTTGAAAGTGTAAAAATGTTTAAAAATAAATTATAAAGTACTTCATATATGTCAAGGGCCGTTCTAAGCCCTTTACATGTGCCAACTCATTTAATCGGTACAACCTTGTAAGTATTATCACTGTCATTACTATTTTAGTATTATCATCATATGCTACATCGTGAGATAAATATTGTCACATTACCATCATCTCCATTTAGTGGATGAAGAAATGAGGCACAGAAAGATTCAGCCCTTGCCCAAGATCACCTAGCTGGCCAGCACTGGCTCTGGGATGTGAATCTAGCCAACCTGGCTCCAGAGTCCATTCCCCTAATAATTTCACTGTCCTTCCCCTCCAGGTTGTTCTTTTTCCCCAGGATATCCTATTCATGTAAAGAAAGCCAAACTCTTTTGACAGGATAATGGATTTGCTAAATCCATGGAAGAAAGTTCTCTATAGAAAATGTCTTTCCCTTAGATTCCATCAGAACACCCTGGGCAGCAAATCTCAGCACCGTGATTCACTGAGAACATCCCAGAAGCAGGGGAGCAGCACATAGATCTCAGGTCTCCCCCACCACCACCGCCCCCAGTTTTACTCTGACCAACTTTCCAGAAGCTCAGGAAGAGTCTGTGAATATGCACAGAGCCCAGTGATATCATTCTCTTCTGTAGGGCCTTTTTCCAGAAGGGAGAGCAAACTGAAGCCTAATAAGAAAGATTTTTGGAGAAAAAATATAATACTGTGTCTTAGAGAAACTACATTTCTACCTGAAGAAAGAACGTTTCTTTGGCAACTACAGAGAGCTGCTGGCTTCGGCATGGTGGGTCTTTAGTCCTTTAACAGAGTGGCAGCCCTAAAGATGAGGCCTTGGGCTTCAGAGGCGGATTCGTACAAAAGAACACAATTGGACCAGTTTAGGAGGCTCCTGCGGACTTTTTCTAGGTCCCATCTCTTTCTTCCTCACCAGCCCTTCTCCATTTTCATCTAGACACCCCCACACACTCTGATCTTTGCGCTGGCCTCCCGCGGGGTGACCCCATTTCCAAGCACCCTGGCCTTGCTTCTAACTTCAATCCCCCAGCTCCTAGCTTGCTTCCCTCCTCTTCAGCATAAGCAAGGGCAAGGTCTTTTAAATCACACTTGACATGTACATCTTTATCTTCTCTTTGATCAGAAATAAAAATGGTCTTCTACTTTGTTTATCCAGGGTTTTCTACTCCTTCTCTCTGAAAGAAAGAAAGAAAGAAAGAAAGAAAGAAAGAAAGAAAGAAAGAAAGAAAGAAAGAAAGAAAGAAAGAAAGAGAAAAAAGGAAGAAGGAAAGGAAAGGAAAGAAAACACTGTATAACCAATTATTTTCTTGTAATTTTCAGCCACATGTAAATCACCACTCTAAGAAAAACTTTCTTAAACTTAAGAGTTTAACAAAATGTAAGTGGCTGCTTTAAACTTTAGATGAAATTTTATTACTCTGAAAGAAGTATGCAAATTCCAGTAACGACTCGAGAAAAGAAAAATGAAAAAAGCCAGTATTTTTTCAATGATTCCAAAGAAGCTCATATCAAAGTCACTTTGATTTATAAACTTCAAAGACACGTAGATTCCACTTATTGAAGGGCCAAACAGCAATATTGATAAAACCATCCAGCTATTCTTGAGAACAGATTAACCCTGGATTTTAACTACCCTACAACTTCTTAGCATGAAGTTTGCTCATATTTGTCATCAATTGGCAATTCCTCTGCTCTCGGATATTATATGCTAACTAATATGAATAGTGCTTTCTTCTGACTTGAACAAAGCATTATGATAGTAGACTACATCTAATTTAATTTGTCTGAACTTTTCCTAACATAACCATATTCTGTTCAATTTGGTGAACATATCTAGGTCCGTATAGCTAATATTTTTCAGAAGAAGTCTAAAATTTGCTCATGGATTTAAACCACTTTCCCTGTATAACTTCTTTTTGCCTTATCCTGCACACCTTCAAGCATAATCCAATGTTTATACTAAATAAAAACGTTCATGGTGTTGCCATTATAAATTTTACTAACATTAATGTTATTGTCCATTTTCCCTGTTTTCCTTCTTTGAAGCAGCACGTTTCTCTTTTTGCTGCCCAACTAATAATCCAACCTGCTATTTTACCTACTGGCTTTGATTCCCATATACCACTTCCTATCTCCATTGTCACTTACACATTTTGAANAGTGTTGCCATTATAAATTTTACTAACATTAATGTTATTGTTCATTAACCCTGTTTTCCTTCTTTGAAGCAGCACGTTTCTCTTTTTGCTGCCCAACTAATAATCCAACCTGCTATTTTACCTACTGGCTTTGATTCCCATATACCACTTCCTATCTCCATTGTCACTTACACATTTTGAATTTATTCTCTGATAATCTCCAAAACTGTGCTGGAGCTCCGCAGGCCTCTGTCCTCTGCTCTTCTCTATCTGCACTTAAGTTCCTGATAGATTCATCCAAGCCCATCATTCGAGTCCAAAACTTCTATATCCCCTACAGTTCTGCACTCCAGCCAACCACAGCCACTCTCTGAGATNTAATGTATAATATAATTATACATTATATTTCTTCTCAAATAGGGCCTCTTTGTGGCCATCCTGTGTCAAATATTGAAGAACCAATACTGAGAGATGTCTTTAATTTTTCCCTGTCTTTCTCTGACTTTCCGTCTGTCACCTCTTGGGACCACCCTTTCATTTTGTATTCCATTAGTCACTAAATTCACACACTTAAACACCTATGGCTTCTTCCCTGATTTTTGGAGCCAGGTCTCTCCCTTTCAATCCAGTCTGAATACTACTGCCAACCTAACCGTGTGAAAAGGATGCTTTTACTGGGCATTCCCTATTCAAGAACCTTCAATGGCTCCCCATCATTTACTGCACTAAGGAGTCAAATCTGCTGCCTTGTGAAGATTCTCCATAAGCCTGACATGCTGGGGAGATGATCAACCCATTCTCTACTCATCCACGATCTACACTCTCACCTCCATTCACCTCCCTCCACACTGCAAATTAGTGAAGTTTATTGCTGACCCATTCACGCTTTCCTCCTTTCAGAGCCAGCTTAACTTCTGCCTTTCAGAAAATCTTTTCAGAAAGTCTTCTGAAGAAAGAAGACATGTGGCATTCATGACAGATCCTCCACAAAGAGCGTATAACCAAGGACTGGATTAATCAGCATAGATTGTCTTCACGAGACAGTGCATTCTGGGCAGACTGTAGAGTTAAACTGTCCACAGAGTAAATAATGTTTCCTAGCTCTACAAACCACTAACACCCAATGATGGCCATTCAAAATAAAGTCTCTGTTTTTGTGTCCATGGCCCACCCTGATCCTAACTATACCAGTCTTCAGAGCTGAGATCTCCACCTACCCCTGCCCCATCCTTCACCTTAGCCATTCAGCTCCAGTATTCCTAGTATCTATCCCCTTTGAAGTGAGTCAGCTACTCAAATCAAATCATTAGGAAGAGTCCAACAAAAGAAACCTAATAAAATCTGATTCAAGGAAATAGTAAAGCTGAAAGCATATATGACCAAATTAGTAAAGAGAATCATATTAAAATCGTAAATAAAATCCAAGGGCTGGTTCTTTGAGGGAAAAAATTTTAAAGCAAATCTAAAAAGCTTTAATCCACATGTAAGTAAATATAAGAAGGAGAGATAGACTATAAAAACAGATGAGGAGGCTTTTACAGTTATTTTAATGTGTCATGTTTAACTCTATTCCAGCCCTTTTCAACCAGTTTCCAGGAAAGAATTAAGCTGTAAGGCATCCAATGCTGATAATAAATTCACTTCTCTTCTTGGCATCTGGAATAGTAGACATTATGTGCCACCTTAGGAGAACTGAACACGGTCATCCAAACCATTCTTTGGAAGCCCCATTCACTGAGATCTCCTTGAAGGGACAATTCTGTGAAAAGCAATATAAGTTACTGAAAATGACTAATGTAGAAGAAACTTAATTAGAAGAAATCATAAAAGATATGGGGCAACTTTAAAAATTTACCTCCAAAGTGATCCAGAGCAGCTAGTTTTATGGGTGACTTCTTTCAAATCCTTATGCAATATATGCTTCAGGAAATAGGGAAAAACTGTAAAACACCAAAAATATTTTTTAGAAAGATATATGCTGCCCCAGTGCCAAAATCTGATCAAGGAAAATATTAAAACCGCAGCCTTGTCTCATTTGTAACTTTAAGTTCCAATAATCCTAACAAACAAACCATCTAGTCGACCAAAGTCTATAGCATATTGCAAAGAACATCCAGTAAGCAAAATAGAGTGTATCCTAGAAACACAAATTGAGTTTATTATTCAGAAAACAACTCATCTAATATATTAGTTCAATAGATCCAGTTAGAAAATGAACAATCAGAAATTTAAGTCCGTGTTTTAACCTAAGAAGAGAGTATTTCCTTAACATGAAAAAGAAGGCCATTCTTAAGCTAATAGCCAGAGCCACACTAAATGCGAACTATTTGAGTCATTCAGGTTTAATGTATGAATAAAATGAAGACACATCACGTTACTGTGAACATTTAACATAGATCTGGAAGTTTTAGTTAATACTTTAAAAATTTGAAATCAAAAAAGGTAAACTGTTAGGATATAGGAGGTAAAATCAGCAGTATTTGCATGTGATACAATTATATACATAAAAACCCAAACAGAATCAACTGAAAAAGTCATAATTAGTAAAGTTCAGTAAAGCTGACGATATGTATACAAAAGTAGAGAGCTTTCCAAGACATCAGCTAAAATTAGTCAATACTGTTGGGGGGCGCCTGGGGGGCTCAGTCGGTTAAGCTTCTGACTTCTGTTCAGGTCCTGATCTCACGGTTTGTGGGTTTGAGCCCCACGTCGGGCTCTGTGTTGACAGCTCAGAGCTTGGAGCCTGTTTCAGATTCTGTGTCTCCTTCTCTTTCTGCCCCATGCATGTGCTGTCTCTCTCTGTCTCAAAAATAAATAAACTATAAAAAATTTTTTAAAAAATACTGTGGGAAAACATTCCAATTCCCATTGTAACAAAACATACAAAATGCCTAAAACTAATCTTATTGAATAACATCTAAGATTATATCAATAAATCTATAATACTTTATATCAATATATATTTTTAATTTTTATAGATAAAAAATAGCATGTTCTTCCCTGGTAAGGAAGATGTCGTTAACAGCATGCCATTCTTTCTAAATTAATTTACAGATTTATTGCAAACTTCAAATTCAAATACCCATGAAATTTTTTAACTTGTCTAAATGATTCCAAGATTCATCTTGAAAAGTGACATGTTGAAACCAGCTTTAAAAAAATGTTAAGAAAAAGAGTAATGAATGAGTACTTGGCTTACTAGGTATAAAAACTTTTATGAAACTACAATAATTTAGATGGTGTGTTAGTAGCACAGGACTTGACAGATTAATGAAACAGTCAAGATAGCCCTGAAATAGGACTAAAAATATATAAAACCTTAATGAAGAATGATAAATGAAAAATCACATACCATAAAAATGCTGGAAGTAACATTGGTGAATATAAAACTGATTTAAAAGCAATAGAATATATCACCTAGGAAAAGATGCATAGATTTGACTGCATACTTTTTAAAATTTGTATACCACTGAAATAAAGCTTATCCCATGTAACATCAATAATATTTTAAAAGTTAGGAACAAAACTGTATCAGAAAATACTATAACAATGTTTACAAGCAAACTGCACCCTGGGAAAAATATGTGTAACATATATGACAAGTTAAGAACTTTATCGTATAAAAGGGAATTTACATATCAATAAGAAAAATAAGATCACACTATGTATTCATTTCCTGCTGCGGCAACAGACTTCTGCAAACTTAGTGGCTTAAAATAACCCAAATTTATTTTCTTACATTTCTGGAGGTCAGAAGTCCACAGTCAGTTTCACTGGGCTGAAGCCAAGATATCTTAAGAGCTCATTCTTTCTAGATGCCTTAGAAGAGAACCCCTTCTCCGCCTTTTCTAGCTTCTAGAGGCCACCTGCATTCTTTGTCTCATGGCCCCTGCCCCCACTTCAAAGCCTACAGCTTAGCATCTTCAAGGTTCTCCTTTCTGCTGACCTTTTCTTCCATTATCACACCTGCTTTGACTCTGATCCTTTGCCTCCTACCTGGATAATCCAAAATAATCTGCCCATCTCAAGGCTATTAATTTAATCATATCATTAAAAACCCCTTTTTGCCATGTAAGATAACATATTCATCTGTTTTTAGAAATTAGGTTATGGGCATCCTTGGAAGGCCATTATCAATCAGTGTACTACACAACAATAGAAAAATAGATAAAGAAGCAGAGGCAATATACAGACTAAAGGAACAAATAAATGGCCACTAAGCTTGTGAAACACATATGCAATCTCACTAGAATTCTAACAAGTGGAAAATAAAACAACAAGGAGATGCTTCTTTTGCCTAACATACTGACAGATTTTTCTTGTACATGATTCTAGTACAAGTACAGTTTCTGAACCATTCTAGACAATAATCAAGTGGTATATAGGAGGAGCCTTAAAGTGTTCATGTCATTTAATCCAAGAACTTCATTTATCGAAATTATTTTTAAGGATTTACTTAGGGTAGGTATTTGAAATGTACAATGAGGCTGTTACAGTATTGTAAAAGAGTAATAAATTAGAAACTGTGTCCAACAATAAGGCATGGTTAAATAAATTATGCTAAACTATATGAGTGAAGACTATACAGCCATTAAATTAAATCTTAAAAGATTTTCAATAATATCCTGGATATTCCCACAATATACTCCTGAGAACAAAAACAGAATACAAGACTGCATATATTACAAAATACATGCAAAAGAGGAGGCTGATAATGGTTAACTCAGAGTCATAGATTCTAGGTTATTTTTATTTTCTTTATTATACTTTATTTTAATAATAAATATTATTACTGTTCTAATCATAAAAAAAGATAATTTAAAATTCCAAAGTGAACGATGACAGATGTTGGACATTGAGCCTCAGAATTCTAAGCAGGATGGAAAATAGAGTGTTACACGCCCCCAAAAGGCAGCCCCCACACATCGCTGGAGACCAGCCATGCACATTATTCCTTTCAGAAACAAAGCCAGCCAGCAGCATGTGCAAATCAGAACCTCACAGTTAGGCACTGTTGCCAGTAGAGGAGCGATACAGAACAAGTTCAAGCACAGAAACCCAGACTCTGTGTAGAAACGGGGTTTCGCCCCTGCATCTGGGCCTATAAAGGATTACGGGCATATTGCAGAGTCCCCCAGAGTCAGAGGGAAGAATTAAGCAATATGAGTTTTAATTAGACTCTAACATAGTTAGAAGAAACTAATCGGAATTGCTGAACATTGCATCAGATAGACACATTAGACATAGCACAGTTCACAATGTCCCTTTTTTTCACTTGGCAAAAAAAATATAAACTTTTGCCATAGGCCCCTAGAAGGAATGCTCATTTCAAAGTGTGAGTTGTGGCTACCTGATGCTAACTTGTCAAGAAGCTCATGGAAAGATAGCTTTATGACAGCAAAGATGTTTTGTTCATTGCTATGTGTCTGGTGCCTAAAACAGTACCTGGCATCCAGTAGGTACTCAATAGGTCATTGTTAAATTACATTTGGAGCAGTAGAATTACTATAAACTTTTATATTCTACCTTTAGGTTAAATGGCTTATCACTTTTACAGAATTAGAAGTCACTAACCAGAGCCAGTATTGGGGAATTAATAAACACATCCTATACATATCTTATACAAGGATGTTTATTATTTTCAGGTAACTCCTATCTCAGAATCTGGAAAGGAACTTAAACCTCTTCAAATCCAGGCCCTTCCACTCACCAGGAGAGAACAAATAGCTCTCTAGTTGAAGGACATACCTCTGACAGCAGAGCCCAAGTGGAGGGGTCTTTCCACACTGGAAGCAAACATCAGATGCTGCCACCTGAGTGATTTGGCCAGGGGGCACGTGTTCCATGGCTCCAACCTCTATTCTCACAAAATATGACCACCCACCATATTTCCCCACACCGTCTACACCCTGTACTTGCCATTTTTATATTACTAACTCTAAAACTCACTGTGGGGTGACGTCTCTCCAATGAATGGTAGACGTCCTTTTCGAATCAGTTGCCAAGTGATTTTGAAATCGGCTCAAGGAACGTCACATCTGAGGATACCGACTACTGCAAGCCCAATAGACTTCCCACTCCTTGTAATTGTGTTGTTCATCCTTGTAGTTTCCATATTTGACAATTTGCCATTGTCAGCTCATTAAATAAATTACTTATTAAAATAAAAGAGTATCCCTTCAGTAAGTGCCTGGCCTACTGACATCCAGCTGAAGAATGATGCCCATAAGTTTTCAGCTTTGTCTGATTGTAGCAAGTCAGCTTGGTTGAAGCTGCCATCCCCTGAGCAAAGAGTCTGGGAGCAAAGAGAAGGGGGACACACAGAACCAAAGCACAGAGTGCATGGCCAGGCCATCTGTGTTTAGCAAAGGGAGATACTTTTACAAACTGGGGGCCAAAATCATATTATGATGCCATTGCAGGCCACTTACTCTTCTCAGTAAAAATCTGTGATTTACGGATTACTTTTTATATTCAATAGGAAGAGTGAGGCATGTACATTGCTCAGGTTGCTCACAGAAGAATGTTGACAGTAGCCCACCAGAGACAGACACAGGGACAGCACCACCATGAATAAACCTCAAGGCAAAAGAGAGACTTGAATTCTCTTACCTCAAAACTTGTTTTCCAGAACTAAAATTGAAACAGTACAGGGTGCCTGGGTGGCTCGGTCAGTTAAGCGTCCGACTTCGGCTCAGGTCATGGTCTCACGGTTTGTGGGTTTGAGCCCCACATCGGGCTCTGTGCTGACAGCTCAGAGCCTGGAGCCTGCTTCAGATTCTGTGTCTCCCTCTCTCTTCGATCCTCCCCTGCTCACTCTGTCTCTCTCTCTCTCAGAAATAAATAAAACATTAAAAAATTTTTTAAATAATTGAAGCAGTAAACAATACGTGAAAGATGTGACACCCCTGCCCTACTGCCCAGTTAGCCTCCCTTCAGACTTTTACCTGTTGCCCTGGAAAGTGAAGCAGCAGCAAATGTAGATTTCTGTGATTCTGTGCAAATAAAATTGGAGCAGATAAGGTCTTAGCTGAGCTGGGAACATGATAAATATTTTCAAGGACGGCTGAGGCTCACTAATTGGATACTTTAATGAAACTTGAGCTTTCTCTTTCTAACTTCTAACACCCCTTCAACCCTTAACAACTGGTATGGGCAACTTTTTAAACAAAAGAATTTGTGATCCTGGAGAATCCTTTCTTTTTATTTTCAAGTGAATGACCCAGTGGTAATTGATAATGGCTCCTAATTGAGGAAGGACCACTGTTTTTTCCTGCTGCCTTCAGAACCGCTAATGAAGAGAATTTCTTTCCAGTATTCGTCCCAAGTGAAATTAACATTAATTGAACATTGAGTACTAAGGAAACGCCCACTAGAACTTTCAGGCTTCTCCCCCACCATCCTCACCCTACCAATTCTTCTGCTAACATACTAGGTGGAAAGCTGTCTCTTCCTATTGTACCTAAACAAATCAGTGTACAGGGAAGTGATTTATCATTCATGAAAAGCAATCAGATTGCTTGGGGCTGACAGCTGTTCCCAAAATGCAGCTGAGAAACAGACCTTTGGCAAAGTGTAAAATTTGGAATGAAACCATATTACTGTACTTCAGCTGGCAACAAAAGAGGCTGATAGTGAGCTTAATAAACAAAATACCATGCAGCCCAAAATGTATTAGCTAGTCTACATTTATGGACAAAAAAAGGCCATTTTCCCAATTTTTCCAAGTTACTTTCAATCACACAAAACACCTAATAAAAATAAAATATTCTTTTTAGGATTTTTTTTTTAGGATGTAGACACATTTTTGGTAAAGACTATTTTTTTTCACACAATTCATTATGGGAAATGAACCAGAAAAAAATGCTGAAACATGTACAGAGGTTAAAGAGGGATGCCGCTTTTACTAGAAAAGGAAGAATTCCAGTATACTCTGGCCTCTAGGCCATAATTCATTTTATTTCCCATGTCGAGAATGCTTTCCCATACCTCTCTGCTTGTCGAAGATCTAACTGTCCTTTCAAACAAAATTCTCATCAAACCTCCAAGATGCTATAATTCTTATATGATTTTTCCTGACTGTTCGGACCCTTGGTGGTCTCACCTGCCCTTGAACTCTTGTAACATTTCTTTCAGCTGCCCCCCTCTCTTCTCTCCTTCCTGTGTCATGTCCCCTCATCCCCTCTAGTTTTTTTCTTTCCTAGCTCCACCCCCCATTCAACTGCATTGAAGCCCTTGCCCTATCTAAAGCAAACTGTTCATTTTATATATCCGTGTCTTTCTAAACACAAATTCCTGGCAATTAAATGTCTTTGCCCCCTTCATGCTGGCCAATCATATTCAGTCTTTGAGATCTACTCAAATGTCCATTTCCTCCTCTTTAATAAACATTGAATGAGGGGCTCCTGGGTGGCTCACAGTTAAGCATCCGACTTCAGCTCAGATCATAATCTCACTGTTCGTGGGCTCCCAAATCGGGTTCTGCGCTGACGGCTCAGAGCCTAGAGCCTGCTTCAGATTCTGTGTCTCCTTCTTTCTCTGCCTCTCCCCTGTTCGCATTCTGTCTCTCTCTCTCTCAAAAATAAATAAAACATTAAAAAAATTTTTTTAAATAAACATTGAATGAGAGCCTATGATGATTCTTGCTCTAAACTAATAAGTAGCTAAGGGTAAAGACATGAAAAAAAATAATAACCTCCATCCTAAAGACAAAATCTTGGTATTAAAAACCCAAATCCCTAACCTCTTCTAAAAGTTACTGTGTTCTGTGACCCCTGATGTCACTCATCCCTTATGTCCTTGGTCTCCAGCCACATCAGCATTCTCTCAGTTTCTCAAACTTCCCATGCTCTTTCCAAACTCAGGACTTTACACATCCCATTTCCACCTGTCATGCACTCATCTCTGACCAGCTAACCCCTGTCCTGTTTTATGACTCAGCCCTCATGTCCCTTTCTCAGGGACATCTTCTTCAAGTTTGTTGAAAGGCCTGATGCTCCTATTAAATGCTCTTAGAGCACTATATGTCTTCTGCAAAACCATGATAGCAGTCCGAGTTTTACCATTGTTTTGTTTCTTTGTTTAATGCTTGCTTCTTCCATAAGGCTATAAGTTGTATTTAGTACAAATATTGTGTCATTTTACCAGTAAATTCTCAGGAATTATAACAGTGTCTGTACATGTTAATATTCAATAGGTGTTTCTGGAATAAATGACAAAACAATGGAAGTGTGAAATAACAAAATCCAGTTGGTAAGTAATCAAAGGAAGCCCTTAATCATGCAGTAGAATGCATGATGGAGGGAGTGCTCATGATACGGGTCCCCTTGAAAAGGGTCGGAAAGAGGAGCAGGCCATTGACCATTTTCATGAAAATAATTTCTTCTTCTTTTTTTAAAAAAATTTTAATGTTTATTTCTGAGAGAGCGAGACAGAGCATGAGCAGGGGAAGGGCAGAGGGAGAGGGAGACACAGAATTCAAAGCTGGCTCCGGACTCTGAGCTGGAACTTGTGAAGTGGGAGATCATGACCTGAGCCGAAGTCAGACACCCAACCGACTGAGTCACCCAGGCGCCCCTGAAAACGATTTCTTCTGACCATCAGACAGTGAAGTCAGAGTGAAATCAAGGGGTGAATGGCAAGTGAAGCAGTCCACACAGTAAGTGCAGAATCTCTTTTCAAGAAGTTTAGTTGTAGGCTGGCTAGATGAAAGAACTAGAATGAAGAGGATGATAGATTTTTAATAAGAGATTAAAAAATATGTATGTGCTGATAAAAAAGAGTTAGATGAAAAGATTGGAAAATGGGAAATCTAGGCTCCTAAAGACGTGGAGCGGATAGGATTTGGAATAGAGGTAAGAAGAACATCCTTAGTAGGAACAAGGACTTCTTTGTTATTAGGGGAGAGGGATGTTAAAAGGTGTAAGAATGCAGCATTCGTTCCACAAATACCTATTGAGCACGCACAGGTAAGGGGAACAAAGTATGTCTGGGGAGGAGGTGGAAAGGGAGTCTAGACAGGGTAACCGTTATTGAGGGGACAAACAAACAAAGACATTAAAATGACCAGAAACTGATGATCTGGCATATAAATGGTTTCTAAACTTTCTTTGGGAGGCAAAGAAAGTTATCTGCTGACAGAGGAGCTTAGGCTGGGTTGAGAAGAATAGTAAAATTTGGCATCAGCTGCTACCGGGAATAGAAGAGGGAGCCTGTGTGGGATCTCACAGCACTGAATATTAGAGAACAGAGTTGGAAGTCCATGCACCTTCCCTGGCCCCATTCCTGTCCCATGTTCCAATCCTAAGAGGTCGTAAGGCAAGAAGGTAAAGTGATCCCAATAGACATTAAAATCCCAAGAAATTGGTGAAGGGATGATCCCTGTGAGTGATACCCAAAATGGAACAGATGAACTTCGTAAAATGGGGAAAACCTTCTTCCACAAAATCTCCCTAAGAACTAGTCACTCCCTCTTGTGCCTCCATAGCAAGGTCCACATACCTTCAATTGCAATGTTAAGTACATTGCACTAGGGTATATTAATGTGTAAGAACATCTTACTTTGCTTTGGATCTGCACCATGGCTTTGCCCGATGCCTGATCAAGAGAAGGCACCTAGGGTGCATTCATTGATTTAAATGACTAATTACATAATATATATCCATGTTTCGCTACCTTTTATAATTAATTATCTTCTCACGGATAGGATCTGTTTTCTTTAGTTTATCACGTAGGTTAAAAGCAGGAATCATGCCTGTACTTTTTTGTTTACCTAGGAGTGTGCCCTAGAAATAGAAGTAAGTCAATAATTTTTTGTTATTGCTGTTGAAGGGGAAAAAAATGATTAAGATGATAAAGCAAGGTCAATTTCTAGATTTCTCTCTCCCTGAAGCAATCATAAAGTTGTAGTTGAGTAATTGTAAAATTTTGAGACTAGAGCAGAAAAACTGATGTGATCAGAAGAACTGTAGTGACAAGTGTTGAAAAAGATGGCTCCTTGTGTCTCCAACATCACCAAGTTCTTTTAGGAAATTATTTTCCAGGATAAAACCATCCCCAGGGTTAAGAAGAGTATTTTACAAAATTATCACAGCTGGATGGAGCTACTCTTCAGAACACTGATTCTCCAGTCACGGTATCAGGACCCTCAGGAGAACTGAAGGTGATTCTGTAGATATAAGGAGCCCCGGGTAAGCATGGTGCTTCTAAATAGGACTAACTGTCAAATTAGAACATATTTTTAAAATTGAAAGAATTCCAAGTCTGCTATGAGATAAAATGTAAATTTTGAGTGAATTTTAAAGACAAATATGAACCTAATTTGGGTTCTTCTCCTAGACCCAGTATGTGATAGTAGGATCAGAATTGGAGTGGTAGGAGGTGATATTCACATTCCTTAGCTATTCTAGCATTCAACCAGGTGAATTTAGGAAGTACTGCGTACTGTTACCAGCTTCTTGCTGATTTCATTAAACATCAAGGAACTTCTTTTCTTTTTTCTTTTTTCTTTTTTTACATTTATTTATTATTGAGAGACAGAACACGAACAAGGTAGGGAAAGAGAGAGGAGGAGACACAGAATCTGAAGCAGGCTCCAGGCTCTGAGCTAGCTGTCAGCACAGAGCCCCATGCAGGGCCCCAACCCGCCAACCGCGAAATCATGACCTGAGCCAAAGTCAGTCGCTCAACTGACTGAGCCACCCAGGCGCCCCAAGACTTCTTAAATCACTTGAATTTTTAGTGGGTCTTATCACCAGAGAGAAAGTGCCTGTGAAGATAACTTTCTCATTCCCAGGCCAAGCAGCATCCCTTTTGATAAATTCATGAAATGCCCCCCAGGTACAATACAATCTTGGGCGAGTACAGGCAGCACCAATCAAATAAACACACAAAAACATTCATTTGCCTTTTTAAAAAAAGTTATTTCCATTTACTTGGATTCCCCCAAAGAGCTTTAAGTAAAATGTTCATTTTTTTTTTTTGACATAGTGTAGATCTAGCCCTACAAACACAAATTCACCCAAGTGAGAAAGAATGGCTAGATTTCATATTTTAGCATGAATACTGCAAAGGTATTAACACAACTGCTCAGTAGGCTTGTTCTCTCCTTCACTCATTGATTTTCTACTTTTGTGTTTATGGTCTTAGGGTAAATGTGCCCTCTGCTGTAATCTTAAATTGTACTTAGCAGCAGGTGTTTATAAATTATGAATTAAAATAGAAATCGAAAAGTTGGATCTTTGAGGTGCTGATTAAAAGGGGACATAGACAGTTCTCTTCCTTTTTTTTTTTTTTAAAGGTTTATTCATTTTTGAGAGACAGAGAGAGACAAAGCATGAGTGGGGAAGAAGCAGAGAGAGGGAGGCACAGAATCCCGAAGCAGGCTCCAGGCTCTGAGCTGTCAGCACAGATAGCCAGATGCAGGGCTTGAACCCAAAAACCATGAGCTCATGACTTGAGCTGAAGTCAGACACTCAACCCAGTGAGCCACTCAGGTGCCTTCTTCACAAATGTGTGCTACCCAAATCATCCATGGCTACCTTCACGACTCTCCCATCCACAATCCCCAGGAGAAGCACACATTTTACAGTGGTTTTACCCACTTAGAGTAAGAGAACATATAAAGAAAACAAAAAAGAATGAGAGAGCTTTATAGTATGATTTTTATGCAATGCTCAAAAGCCAGGAGTAAAGAATAAAACATACCTGGGGATAACTTCTTAGAAACATATAATTAACCACGCCGCTGGGTTGGCTCAGTCGGTGAAGCGTCCGACTTTGGCTCAGGTCATGATCTCACGGTTCGTGGGTTTGAGCCCCGTGTTGAGCTCTGTGCTGACAGCTGGCTCAGAGCTGGAGCCTGTTTCAGATTCTGTGCCGCCCTCTCTCTCTGACCCTCTGCTGCTCATGCTGCCTCCTCTCAGAAATAAATAACACATTAAAATTTTTTTAAAAAAAGATACTTATTGGGGCGCCTGGGTGGCTTAGTCGGTTAAACGTCCGACTTTCGCTCAGGTCATGATCTCGTGGTTCGTGGGTTCGAGCCCCGCGTCGGGCTCTGTGCTGACTGCCAGCTCGGAGCCTGGAGCCTGTTTCAGTCTGTGACTCCCTCTCTCTCTGACCCTCCCCTGCTCACACTGTCTCTCTCTCTCTCTCCTAGAAATAAATAAAAATATTTTAAAAAAAAGAAACTTATAATTAATTTACTGTATTTACTCTCAAACCCCTGCCTTCTCCCTAAAACATACATAATTAAAATTCAATGTTCAAACATATATGTGGATTTTATTTAAAGTAAGTTAAATTTAGATGAGCTTGCATTTATGTTTCATTAATCCACTTATGTATTTATTGTTTGATTGTCGGAACATTTAGCTAATGATTTCTAAAAATTCGACTGTACAAGTAGGCTTTTTATAAATCTCATAATTTTTTTCTTACCATTTTGATTATTTGAATGTTAGTCATTTTAGTCAAATTACCTTATTCAATTGCCAAATGAGCCATTTTTATGGAAAGAGCTGAAATGTATTTAAAGGAAACCACAATACACTTAAAAATCATTCTCATTGGTCTTAATATGGAAAAAATTGAAAACCAATTTGGTGTTGGTTTGGATATTTTTCAATCAGCAGGATTAAGCTAAATTATTCAACAACAAATACCCAGAAAGTTTTTTCTCTATATAATTACACACATTAAACAATCAAGGCACACAGCCCCAGAGAGGAATCGCCTATCCAATTTACCCTAAGATTTGGTTTCTGAAAGGCCACTCCCTTTCATGCTTTTTCTCCCTCAAAAGTCCACAGCATATTTTTCAAGGATTTTCACTGCCAGCTGCCTTTCCGTAAAGTACGGGTACTCTACTTTAATAGAGTACTTACTAGTATTTTTCCTCATTATCTTTCCCTAGGTCAAGTGTACCGAGAGGGGGTTACTACCAGGTGTCCTTCTTCCCTGACAAACACAACATAACCCTAATGTCTGTCCCCAGAGTCCAGTGAAAGCCCAAGGTGTCCTGGAAGTGCTTGTGTGTGTTCAGAGTATTTTGATTTACAGTCTTTGGCTTTGATTCTCTACTCTCTACACAGCACCAAATAAAAAGAGACAGGTAGAAAAGGATCCATTTAAGCTAACCTCTTCTATGTAATTTCACTTGAATTATTTCAAACTAGATTTCTATTTTAGCATGCATTTGCATATTTATTATTGGGCCCAGAAGTCAAGTATTGAAGCTGCCTCTGATCTCCTTTTACTCATCATAAAGGAAAGAGTAAAATAAAATTAGATTTTGACACAGATGAATTTATTTGCGTTTATTAAGGCATAACCTGAAATGGATGCAAAAGATTCCCCAAATTAGGAGTTAGATTTCCAACATAAAGCCTATTTACGTGTAATATGTGCAAGGTGCTATAATTCAAATCCACTCGGCCTGTTCTGTCCCACCCTACAGTAGCAGGCCCTGGTCGGTAGCGGTCCTAAAGCACCAGGACAGACAGGAAATGCAGCTGTCCCTCCTTTCCTCTGCTCGGCAAAGACTGGATATGGACACCTTCAAGGGGTTCCAAGAGCTGTGGCAGTGTCTAAGAGAGAAACTAAGTAGCACAGAAGAGAAAAAAACACAAGCTTTCTTCATCTTTCCCCGTTTCTCCTTTCCTATATACCACACAAGTCTATACAGTACGCCTTTACTTAATGGGGGTGGACGGTAAATGTCAAATTAGCAAAATAAGCAGCAAAATAAAAGCAGAATGACCCTCAGACTCAGGTAAAAGGGCCCCAAACTTTAGAAGATACACATTTAAGAGGGGTCACACTCCGGCATTCCTCTAGCTGCACCCCTTCTCTTGGGGCCACGGGGGATATGCCCCACAAAAACTTGTACCCATCCTCTACACGGGCCATGCTTCGGGAGCGGATAACCTTAAAATCCCCTGCCTAAATCAGCCTACGCCACTTCCTGTGCCTGCCTATGCCCCCTCCCAGGGCCCCCCAGCCCCAGGGCTGACCAAAATGCTCCACACACTTCTGGGGTGGCCAAGAAGCAGCTGACTGGCAGGGGTGAGGGGATGGCCTTGGGCAGAGTTCAGACCTGCAAGTTCCACGACGTGCATGTCCGCGAGGCCTCTCCAAGAGCTGGAGGAGCCAGAGGTGGGGAAGGGAAAGGAGGGAACCAGGGACAGGGGCCCAAGAGTAGACCCTCCCGGAACCACCATATTCTATCTAGCTCAAAACTCTCCGAAAAACTCCCGGGAATTCTAAAGTGGAGTACTTCTTTACCAATACAAGAGTATACTTGTCAGAGGACAAAAACTGCTTGAACAGTGTGTAGGCTTTGTTTTATGGTTTTTCAATACTTACAGACACATAGTTGGACCTCCATTTGCACTCTTACCAAAGGCTCAATAAATGCTGGAGGCAGGTATACGTGGGAGATGGAAAGAAAGGCAGGAAGAACAAGGAAGCAACAAAAGAAGAGAAAGAAGTAACAATGAACTGCTTACAAAACAAGGATTAGGCATTCTGTCAGGATATATTTTACTCAGTGCCCAGTAAAATGCCAGAAACCTCTCAGGGGTTTCATATAAATTTGTTGAGTGAACAAATAATCGATCCATCAACCATTCGATAATGAAGAAACGAGGCTAACTTGGCTGCAGACATAGTTAGCAGTAAACTAGGCTTCACAAACCTTTCCAATATGACCTGCTAACTCCTTATTTATGCACCTGATTCCACCCTCAAACATATAGAAGACAAAATTAGTAACTAATCTGTTGTGCCTATGGAACTCTCCTGATGGATGTACAACACCTCTCGCCAGAGGATGAACTGACCCCCAGGTTACGCCTCAGGCAAACCAAATAATCAAAGCAAGCAGAAAAGCCAGTTTCAGGACTTCTGAAATTGAACCCATGCAAGATGAAAACCTGAAATGCGGCAAGGACAATGAAGCTGAAGAAGGGTTCGGATGTAAGAATATTTCAAAGGAAAATCAGTTTGGACACCGTGATTAGTAACATTATTCATTCAGACTTGCTTGCTTAGACACTTAAAAATCCTATTTTGGCACACAAGTGTAACTGAGTAAGAAAATGTTAATGTGTTAATGTTTCTCTCCTCTCATCTTCTGTACCCACCTCCATTTTCCTTGTTCGCAAACCTAGAATGACTTGGACCTATTTTAAAAATATTAGTGCCTGGGCCCCACATGTAAAAATTCTTATTTAACTGGGAATAGGGTATGGGCATTGGTATTTTTTGAGAATTCATCCACAATTATCTAATGTGTCACGTAGGATGGGAATGACTGAGCCCTAGGGAACATAGCTACTTCGTTCACTAACCTGATAACAGTACTAGTACTTTTCTACCTAGAGGAAAAGGAAAATCTAGGAAGGAACGAAGAGCCTCTGAGGAAGTGATGTGGAAAGTCCCAGTCTAAGGAGATGGCTAATATTACACCATTGTTTGGTTTCCAAGTACATCTCCTTACTTACATCATTAAAATTTATTCCGTGTTTGAATGACTCACTTCCAAATTTCTCAAAGTCATTAATTCATATTTTAATTTTCCAGAATAATAACTAACCCTTCATACTTAGACTCACCTGAGTATTTAATGATATTTTCAGTTCTCTGAGCCATATTCACAGTAAGAGTGTTGATTAGATATTGAATGATATCACTCTTCTCTGCGGATCTCAAACTTCAATAAGCTTAGGATTCTCTAAGGTAAAACCACATTCTAAGCTCCACCCAGAGTTCCCATTCAGTAAGTCTGCAAGGTGACTTGGAGTTTTCATTCTTAACAGGTTCTCCCGGTAATTCTATTGGTCATTAGCAGGCAACCTTTTGGAGAAATAGTGCTTGTGGGGCACCCGGCTCTACACATCATCACTAGACATGGAAGATTTCTGCCATACCTTGCATTTTGTAAAACAAGAACACAAGTATTCCAGTTTCATCAGTTATAGGAAATGCATTTCAAATGGCTTGCTTTCCTTTGCTCTTGATAACGGTAGAGAATACCACCTGTTTCAGATTCCTTGGTATACTCAGATCAACTCTTAAGAAATCTTGCTGACTTGACTCAACCTTATATGCAAACTATTATCGTTCTTTAATTCAGGGCACACAATACAGCATATTACCAAATAACTAAGGATAATCACACATATACCAAAAATAAACATGATACTGGGAGCTGGGAGCAACTCAGCTTACATTGATATCTTGACAACCATGCAGGATTCCACTGTCATTTCTTTATCATCTGGGGCTGTTCCTCAATTATAGAGGCTAATAAAATTGCTAAGGAACCATTTGATCTTAAAGTATATGGGTTATTTCCCAACTTGTTGGTTCTTTTAAATTGTTGCTACTTAATTGATTATTTTTTTTCCCCACTTGCTTCCCAGGTGTCAGTGGAAATGGATACACTGCTTGCTATCTTGCAGAGAATTGTCCTTTAAGATCTCTCAAAAGCCAAGTGTAGCAGCTGTGCAATGACATCTACAATTGCTAAATACGCCGTAGGTCCAAATAGTGCTTCATTATTTTTTTCATTTACTCTGAACAATCCTATGAGGTAGTAATATTATCTCCATTTTACAGGTCTGGAGAGCAAGGTTCAGAGGCCTTGTTTCCCCAAGGTCACTTAATTAGTAAGTTGCGACTAGAACCCAGGTGTTCTGAATATTCGTCCAATTCTCTTTCCACTGCATTACACTGCCAATCATCCGGTCCTGCCAGTTCAACTGTACCCAGACATTCCAGGTACTCTTTAATTACTTCTCTCCCAGTCCTAGTTGGTCTGCCAATCTCCTCTCACAGCTGAGACTCATTTTAGCCAAGTGTTCACATCTGACCGTTTATATTAAAGGCAGAAATGAAAACTACATTAAAAGCTTCTACCGTTTCACTGCCTTCCATTATAACCTTTTCTTTTCCCATCTATCAAGGGGTGGTATTTTCCTGGTCATCTTCTTTGGCCTATTATTTTCATCATCTTTAAGTATTAGAATTGGCCACAACTGTGTGGTTGGCACCATACTAGGTGCCACCGTGGTCACACAACAAAATGACAGTCTCAGAGTGCCAAACTCACACTGGCAGCAGCTGATAAACAGGAGGGGAAGTAGATGTGGGCAGGAAGAGCTGGGCCAAAATTAACTCAAGTAAGCGTGTGCTTTGACAAGGGCCAGGTGCAGGATGGATGGGGGAAAAGAGGAGACAGGGGACTCTGCTTTCCTAGTCCCCAAAGCCTGCCTGCTACCCTGCACCATCCCTAGAAGGGGAGATGGAGACTCTTAAATGTGATTACTACCTGTGCTATGGATCAACAGGCAGGAGTGGCTGCTGAGATGGGCACCCACTCTAAGCTTCTTGGGGAAAGGCCTTTCTGGCTCACCTCGGATACCTTGGAATCAGTCTTCCCCTGGCTTCACCAACTACCCTCCCACCACCTACACAACCACATGTATTAATTTTAGCCATTGCCAGACTGTATTTTATGTCCAGTTGTTGAAGTTCATTTCTAGCGCGACCCAACCATGTGAAGACAATTACAATTTTAACCAACAGAAGTGATTTACTCCATAGTTATTGTGCATCCATAATATATGTGGAAGTCACCATGATTGGGGCTAAAGGAACAGAGATGACAAGACATACATGCTTCCTGCCCTCATGGAGCTGACATTCTAGCTATCTTGGAATTCTAGCTATTGTTTGCAGAGAAGCTTTCACGCAATTGTGTGATCCATTTCCCATCAATGTATAGTGTGGAATCATATGTCTGGAGAAGTGGAATTTTGACTTTAATATTCCAAAGCTCAGGCCCCAGAGAATCTGCATTCACTGGTCTTGGGGGGAAGCACTGATGTATTTAAAGACTCCCCTAGATAACTGCATATGTCACCGGGATTGAGAACCAGCTCTGTTCCAGTGTTTCCTACCCTGCTGGATCCTAAGAATCACATGGAGATATGATTAAAAGTGGGCCCCAGAATCACTATATTAGAATAAGAGGGCTGGGAGGTTGTATTTTTAATAAGCATTCCATTAATGTTTATAATCAGACCAATTTGGGAAGTATGATGGTTGTCACAAATAAAATTTATTAAATAGAATGTGAATTAATCTATCATAAATTCTAATTTTTAAGTTAAATTTGAAAAATTTGTGATTGGGTTTTCATTATTAGTGCACCAGAGTTTGCTTTTCTTATAAACATCATGCCACCATTTTATGAAATGTCAGAATGAAGTAGAATTAAAATAAATACAGCCTAATATCTTGTTGGCCTTGAAAAGGCCAAATGAAAAAATGGACTTTGTCTTGGCATTAACAGTTACAAATCAGCTGGTTAAAATATGTTTGGATTAGGAACATCTGATTTCTTGTTCACAAACTAACCTAAACATTTCTTGTTAAATGAGATTTAGTCATGACTTAAAATATTTGAAGAAAAGCAGTCATCCAGAAAATTAAGGTCAACCAAAAACAGATGGCATCTATGAAATAGGGTGTTGAATCCTCTGTGATGCCAAGTAAAAAAATAAAACAAAATCTGTGTCAAAAGATAGTCCTTGTGAAATCTCTGTGTCTTATCTCAGGATGCATATATATTTTGTAATAACCCACAACTTTTTAAATAGTAGCAGACCTTTAATGTTTCTTTCCAAGACTTCTGTTATTTGAAAATAAAGTTCCAGGAAGCATGGTTTTTGGAGGAAATACATTTTTCTGTCACAAACCGGTGAGGTCTTCTCAGGGCCCATTACATAGACTGTATTCCATTTACATCCATTAGAAAGAAAACATCTTTTTGCTTTCTTACTGCGCCCTTTTAAAGAACTTTATTTTCAGCTCAGTGCTACTTTTGGAGGCACTTTTCCTGATGATGTTGGGTGGGGGTGGGGGGGGGTGGAAAGCATGTTCTCAAGTCTCAGGTGACTAACCCCTCTAGACCCTCCGAGAAAGGAAGGGAGAATAAATGACACTGGCAAGGGAACCAAATGGGTTTTGGTGAAGACAAAAATAACAGATCCTATTCTCGGGCAGCGAACACAATGAAGCAAATGGTTGCTGTTGTAGAGCTTTTTCATCAGGCATTTCCACTACGTCTTTCTATCTTTTTTGGATATAATGAGCAACCCATATTTTTTCATTTACGAATGAAGAAAACCTCTTTCTAGGGCACTGGAATGTGAAAGGCATGAATAAAGATGAAGAAATGAGCATTTTCATTTTGATTGGAGCTAAGTAGTTTAAAAAAATGATAATAGGATTGAAATGTACTTAATAAAAAATTATGCTGTGAATAATAAATCCGGTATTGTAATTCTGACATTAAATCATTTTCTAGAATATCTCCGTTTTTTGGTAGCATATGAGTTCACAACTAAGAAGTAGAAAGTACATTAGACATTTCTTATCCCGAAGGACATTTTTTTCTTCTTTGTAGGAAAAAAAAGGCAAGTCCATGCCTTAAATTGATCTTTGTGGATGATGTAGTGTATAGTTTTAAAATTAAATTTATTGAGAAATGCCTTACAAATATTAATTCATTAATCAAGACTAAGTTCCTTTGTAGAATATAGCAAAAATGCTATTAAAAGAAGTCATATCCTTGTCCTGCTATCCAAATGGCTTTTCCTGTACTGAGCTCTATTTTGAAGAGCTGTATATTTCATGATTATTCAAGTTCCTACAAAGAATTTGGCCTTTTTCTGACTAATGATACCATTTGTTCCAAACATCTGATTTCCAAGTTACAGAATAAATGATTCACAGTATGGATTTATTCCAACATAACTTGCTCTCAAACCACATTTTCTGACATCTCACTGAAATCTAATGATGTGAAAAGATATTCATGTTATGTTGTTAAATAAAATAATTTATCAAGTAACTACATGGTACCAAAATGTATATATACCTATAGCTATAGCTGTCAATATGTCCAAAAGGAATTATGGTTTATTTACATTTTTCCACAATGAACATGGCTTCCTATCGTAATTTAAATGATTTATTTTATTTTATTTTATTTTATTTAACTTATCTGATATGGCTAGGAATAGCCTTAGTCAGTGTGATAAAAGATAAAGTAATTGTCAAGATTATAACACTTAATATTTAAATACATTCTGAAATAAACAGAAAGTATCAAGGCCATAAAACGAGAGTTAGACTTATCATTATGATTTCCAGACTGCTAATTAAGTCTTGTATCCTCTGTTCCCTCAACGCCGGGGCTCCCTCAACGCCTGGGCTCCCTCATCCCCTTACAGACATTCAAGACTGCCCAATACCCTTCTAGATGTGCACTGGATATCTGGGAGCACCCAAGATTTCCCACAACATGGGCAAACCAAACCTGGATCCCACCCTCAAGGAGTTTAGGAGAAAAGAGAAGCCATGTTCACAAATAGCAACCATTAAAATAACATAGGGTAAGTTCCTTAAAGGGAATGAAACCATGGCGTTATGAAATTTTAACACCTTCTATTGCCCACCCTTTCCCCCTTGGGTATCTTCATTGTACCCTTGCACCTTTGATCTCTGCTGGCTCCTCGCCTAAATTGTTCTAGCCTTTCTAGTTTTGGTCTGCTCTCTCCCTTTCATATCAACAAATTCCTGTCGTCCCGTTCTCAAAATAAACATGCATATTCCCTGTCTTGTTGCCTTATTCCTTTCCAACATGGCTGGAACTGCCCTCCCAGATGTAGGCATCTACACAGAGTTGCATTCAATAGATTCCCTCTGTGCTAAAGCCCCAACCCAGAGTCGGGCTAAGACTTCTCCCTCCAAAGAGTCAGTCAGAACCCTACCTTCCAAATAGCTTCCAGCACTTCTCATGACTTTCGCCAAGGAATTGCATATAGCAAAACATGTGAAACAGGCAATGTTGAGGAAACAGTGTTAGGAAAGGTTGGTAGCAACCAATATTTTTTATGCAGAGTCTGAGTTCTAAATCTATATTTGAATGTGTCTGAGTCTATTTGACAGAACTAAAAATATTGATATATTCACCACCTTTCTTCTTCTGCCAGTTTCAGGAGATGGCTTGCTTGCTGCTCACTTCCAAGACTTTCCTTACCCTGACATGGGGTACTCGATGAAGGAAAAGAGTCAAGAAGGCAAGAGCTGCAGACCAAGGAATAGAACAGATCTGGAAGACTGAGGGAGCACAGAGGAGCTGGCAAACCCAGGAGGAGGTGGGGTTCTGACTGACTGTCTAAGAGAGAGAAAAGAGAGTTGGGATTGGGGATGGGGCAGTACTGAAGCCATGTGGGTAATGGAAATGTTTGCCGTGTGACATAATTCCAGGTTGCCATTTGTTCCAAACACTCAGCAAAAGCACACAGGAATTTTGAAGACATCTGATACATTATATGGGTTTCTTTTAAATCTGACGGAACCAGAAAGTTCGGCACATGTGTGATGTCAAGGACAGTGAGGGGTGTAAGAAAGATACACAGTAAGCTCCTGCTGTCAGTAAGGCCACACAGAATATAGTCTTTTAGTCTCCACAGCTTTAAGAAGAACTCCATTTGGGAGCGATTTTACCCCATTTTTGCGAGACACTTATTGCTGCCAATTTTTCCCCACTAACAAGAAATGTTTTACAGTGTCATGCTAATCTACTTAAACACCAGAGAAGCAGAGAACCGTGAAAACTCTGCACAAAACATCCCAAACCCATGATGAAACAAACAGAAATGAGTGTGCTGCCGTATCTAGGTTCTTTAAAAGCTGTCAATGTTCATTATGAAATATTAAATGACTGAACAAATATTAGCACAGATTCTATTTTTTTAATTTCACTAGAGTTAGGTACTAAAGGGGCAGCAGGAACTGTTTCACTGATGTGAATGACTCATTTTGTCCTAAGTAAACGCCTACACAGCCAAGTCTATTATACCACTGTGTATCATCTGTTTGGTGTAAAAAAAATAATAAACCAAATTAAGTTAAATTAAATTAAAAGCTGTTAATAAGGTACAAATTCTAAAAATTAATGTTGCATATTAAAAATATTATCAGTTCATTCTGGCATTAAGAAATTACGGAAATGCAAATAAACCCAAGAGAGAGAGAGAAAGAATAAAAATTTTAAAAAGGGTACCATGAATCTTTTGGTTTCTCTTACCCACCAGAGAATTTTGATCTGGTTAACCCTGATTTTGCCCAGATCAGAAGCACTGGAGTCTGACTTAGCTGCACTTTTGCTGCATCATAAGTCAATGGTACAACTCAATGTTAATAGGACACGTCCCACACACAGGCAGCTGACCTTTGCCTTCCTCTGATTCATTAGGCTCATTTGTTACCAGATTTTAACTTCACAAGTCCAGAACTTTCAGTATCTCTTGCCAAAGGAATTCATATGGACACCAATCTGTCCAGCCGTTCCTCTGTGGGATATGTCTGCATAATACCCTCTGTTCACGGCAAAGCTTTATTCCTCTGGAAGTTGAAGGTCTTCTGAATCATTATGTCTGCTGAATAACCTCTCCTTTAGAAACTTCTAGAAAAGCTTTATGATGGCCCGTCATTTCCCAATGGAGGCCAAAGAAGTAGATACACTTACTCTGAGTTTCCTGGTGTTTCAATATTATTGCAGCCCTGATTCCTGCACCTCCCTCAACTTCTAACCAGCTGACTTTAATCCTTCCAACCGTCATTTCCTTCAATCTTTCACTATGATTTAGAATCCTATACTAATCCTAGGAAAAATGGAGAAATATGGTCAGGCCATATGTGTTTTTACTGGGAAAAAAATAGTTGATGATGTAGGCCTATTTTCACTCTACTTAACACAGGTGGGAAAAAAATCATGCTTATGTTATTTTGTTCTCTTCATGTGCCCTGTTTACCCTTGGAAAAAAAAGACAAAATTGTGCTTCCTTCAAGTATTACTTTCCAGGATCGCTCATCAAGAAAGCAGTTGTATTGGGTAAAAGACTGGAGTCAGCGCTGGAAGGAAGAAAAGGCAAAAGTAGACTCAGCTAAATAAACAGTCCCAGACAGGTGTATTGGAGGCTAGACGAGGTGGGGACGAATGAAAGGAGTTCAGAGCTAAAGAGGGTTGAGATACCCAGAGGTCCCCCAATGTTCCAAAGCTAGGTGAGCGTGATATATCCTTTAAGTTCCCTTCTTGTTTGGGCTGTCTGAAGGCTGAGAATTACATCTTTATTGTTGACGCGCCATAAGTACCTGCACGGTCTCCCTGCCCAGGTGCACAGGGTATGTGGTTGTGGCCACGAACAGAAATTGCTGTGCATCTAGAAGGCTTGAGCTGAGCATTGGAATATGGAATTTCAAGCTCACGATTGCAATTCGGGAAGACAAGAGGCAAAGGCAGCCTTATCTAGGGTTGTTATCTGCGTACAGGAAACCAAAATGCAAACATTAATAAACAGGGAACCAAAATGACCTCATGTACGGAGCAGGGAAAACAGGTGGAAGAAATCAGAGTACTAAGAATTCTATACAGTGCTAGCAACCTCTAGTGTGAGCATTTTGGCAACATGCTAATGTGCTAAAGATGATAGAGCTTGGAAGCCCTCCATTCTGAGACACTAATTCTCCCCCACCTTACCTGGAATTTTTGCTCATCTATGCCATGCTTTTCCAGAAAGCACGGGGGACTTGCTTGCACCGACCTGGCAATTTGCAGCATGTGGCAGCTCCTGCTGGCTCTCACATTACGCCCCTGCTGGTTCTTGCTCATGTCCGGTCTCAGCAGCATTTCTCTCCTAGTGACAAGCTTCCCGAGGGTTCCAATACCTCCATTTTGCAATTAATTTTCAAAACCTTTTATCATCAACCTTCCCAGAAAGTCAAAACTTTCACTTTAATTCTAGACATGACTCTCCACAGATTAGTTTTGGCAATTTTCCTCTCCACTATTTGTTTATGGATGTGTTTGCACTTACCTTTAACTTAAAGTCCCGTGATACTATTGGGCCCTACAATAAATACTTCCTGCTGATGAGAACATGAGATGCTCTATAACCTAGAACTTAAAGGTTGTGAAGCCGCAATCTGGACGATGCTCTTTGAACTAAGTTCGGTCATTGATAATTAATGCAATGATAATAACAAATATCTATAATGTTCTCTATTTTATGAAATACTTTTAGCATGCCCATTATGTCATTTGAACCACACAACTAACTAAAATAGTAGAGCAGAAAATTCTTATTGCTCCCTTTTAACAGATGGGGAAATTGAGGCTCTGGGTGATCACAGGACTTGCTCAAGATGAACACGTGTTAACTGTCAGATTCGTGACTCAGAACCAGGGATCATGACTCCTACTCAAATATTTATTCCACCATTCTATGATGGTGGCCTTTTCCTGTCTTGAGCCTTCATTAGAATTAAAGTCTCAAACGAAAAGGGCACTAACCATTTTCTGGCATAACTGAGAGTCTGGCTGTCACTGCTGATGCGCTTGGTCTTGCATCTTTACAGCCGCTTCATGACTGCCTGGTCTTTATATTTCCTAATGCTTTTTGTCTATAGCAACTGTCAGAGACAGTGGTTGGTCATTGTATCTCACTCTTAATGATGTGATGGAGAATGTACAAGTGGCCTGTGTATACTCCGTTCAGAGGTCAGCTTGAAGCAGCAAGTCACTATGAAGATAAGCATGTAGCCATTATATTCATTCAGCTTAGGCAAGGATGCTACTTTATCATTTACCCTTTCTTCCTTGGAGCCGATAAACAAATGGATAAGGCTACTGACTGCTAATTATCATGACAGAGGGAGATGGTGTCTCTTTTCCCAAGAATAAGAGCTATAGTTATGCTTGAGGGACTGTGTATGAACTACCTACCCAAGGAGCCCCAAACAGGTCCCTGGGACCACCTCCCTTTATGTTTATTTAAGCTAAGAATGATGTGGGCCCCCCTCTCTGAGAAGGCCAGGTGAAGATGCTTTATTTTACTCCAGACTTGTACACTCAGAGCTCATGTTAACTCCGGCTTCTTCCAGTGCAGAATAAAATGGAATATGTTGGGAATACCTGGAAAGCCCTCTGCACAACCCCCCTCACTGTCACGCATGTCCTTCCTTCCCCCAACGCAGCTTCTCTCCAGGCCAGAGGGATGAGACAACACCATTCTTTTTTAAATATAAAGATTGATTTTCAGAGTTAAAGAAAAAAACCCTCCCACATCCACATGACAATAATTGTTATTTCATTATCTGTTAAACAAGAAAATACAGAATTTTAAAAAGGCTTTGCTGAAACCAATTCTTGAGAAGAAAACTTTGGGGTTTTTTTTGTTTTGTTTTTGTGGGTTTTTAATATTATTTTAGAGAGAGAGTAGGAGGGGCAGAAGGAAAGAGAGAGAGAGAGAGAATCTTAAGCAGACCCCGTGTTCAGCATGGAGCCCAACACCGGGCTCAATCCCACAACCCTGAGATCATGACCTGAGCCCAAAGCAAGAGTCTGACGCTCAACCAGCTGAGCCACCCAGGTGTTCAGAAAACTTTATTTTTTATTTATCATTGTATTATCAATACCAAAAAAGTAGTATGTGTATGCAAGACATATTTACGTTTCATCTGGACATGGACTCAGAACCGTTCCCTTACCCACACGCCCTCCTACACACACATCCTTCTACCAGGGATACAGAACTTTTGCTTCTCAGACCATCCCATCATCTGAAGTCTCCACAGCTCAGTTTTTCAAAGGATAGAAACTGGCCTTTAAACACAAACAATAAGGGGCATCTGCCTGGTACAAATTCATTCACCCTGTCAGCAAACTTTTCTTGAGCACCTCCTCTTCCAGCGTTATGCAAGACCCAGGTTTGTGTGATTCCTGAGGAGGACTTCCCCACCCAGTGGCGTCCAAAATGGCGCTAGTCAGAGCTGCATTCCTTTCCTCTAAAGCTTGGATTTCTCAATACTCAAATCTCCCTGAGAAAGATAAGACTTCTGAGTTGTCCACTGCTTCTCAATACTCACTACACAGAAAAATCACCTTGCAGACTTTCAAAAAATGACCATTCCCTTAGTTCCACCCCAAGCCTATTAGAATACGTAGAGGAGGGAGCCCCAGACACTGCTTTTTTTTTCCTATTTATTTATTTACTTACTTACTTACTTATTAATTTATTTAAGTTTTCAGACGATCTAATACGTTACCAGGTAGAAACTATTGGCTTCTCAATATTTCTAAAGGACCGAAAGGAGAAGAAAGGCAAGGAGGCTTATGCGGGGAAACTTCTCTGAATGTACCCATGCCTGGAGTCTGGATGAGTAGAGCAGGGTGGAGAAGGAAGACAAGTTCCTTGAACCTTCTAACTCTGCCTTCTACTTGTGCTGACCCCTCTCATATACTGCACATGTTACTAGGATGTTCTCATCCAAAACATTTTTCCATTGGCTAGATCACTTTTCCTCATTGATTCGACCCATAAATATTCGACTAATATTTATTGACCACCAGGTACCAGGCACTAGTTCTGCTCTCCTAGAATTTATATTTTAACTGTGGAGAAAGACAATAAAACAATAAATTTAGCATCTTCTGGTTTTCATCTCTTTCTCCTATTTTCTGGTATCTGGAAGGTCTTGATATTACTCTATGGCTCTATTACTGATGGCTTGTGGCCATTGGCTCTCATAGTGGATTCTTCTCTATGTCATCATGCACTTTGTCATGTGGGATTTTTAAAAAGAGTATTTATAATTACACTCTACAGATCTATGTTTGAGATGGCTAACTTTCATCCCACCCTTAGAAAATTAAGGGGTGCTGGTTTCAAAGTGTTTCTGTCTTCAGAAATGTGGAATGGCAGGAATTTAAGTCAGGGAGGACCCAAATCCAAATTCTGACTATGCCTTATTAGCTATGTGGGCTCAAACAAGTTGCTTAACCTCCTTAGATCTCAATGCTCTCATGTGTTAAGTGAGAATAATAATATGAAAATCAAAGTTTTAAATGACAAATACACAACATATGCAATTACGGGGGGGAGGGGGGTAGCGCCTGGGTGGCTCAGTCAGTTAAGTGACCAACTTCAGCTTAGGTCATGAGGGAGTGGTTTGTGAGTTCAAGCCTTGCATCAGGCTGTTCTAATGTCAGCACAGAATCCATTTTGGATCCTCTGTCTCCTCTCTCTCTGTCCCTCATGACATGTACGCACACACTCTCTCTCTTCAAAAATTAAAATTAAAGAAAAAGAACAATGAACAGGCATCCACACAGAACACACGTGGAAGACCAAGAATGAGCTGGCCCTGGGAGGAAGATCATTCTCCTCTGGCACTTCTATCTCTGTCATCAAAGGTGAAGACAGGTCTCCAGAAACCCCTTCCTCTTCAGCACCATACACACGCTTTCACCACCCCTGTCCTGATAACCATCTATTTATGCATTTATACTCCATATGTCTGCCACCACAAAACCTCCCAGATTCCCCCTCATCTCCACACACTAATCCCCGTCAAGCTCCCTGCATACTTTATTCTGTCACTTTCTCCCTTCTTTCCACCAGTCCTGAAAAACATCGACTGTGCCTTCTGAAATTTGTGACCATTATTTGCAAAAAACCCCTTCTCTTGGTTATCAATAGATTTGCTGCATACAAATAACTCTAAAAACTAGTGGCTTTCAAAAACTCATTTATTATATAGCATTAGTTTTGCCAGATTGGACATTAGAGAATGTCTTGATTAGACAGTTTTAGTTTGTCTCTCGTGAGGCTGCAGTCAGTGGTCAGTTGGAGCTATGGTCATCTGAAGCCTTGGGAAGGAAAGATCTCTTCCAATGTTGTTCACTCATATGCTAGCAAGTTGGTGCTAGGTGTTGGAAGGAGGGCTCTCTTTCTCTCCACAAGGATCTCTGCACAGGACTGCTTGAGTGTCTTCATGGCTAATGGCTGGATTCACCAAGAGCCAGTGGTCTAAGAGAGCAACACAGTGCAACACAGTGCCTTTTATGACCTTGCCTCCGAAAGTACATGCCATCATTTCTGTGGTTTTCTATTGGTCACGTGGCTCAGCCTGATTCAATAAGGCATAGGACTTAAAAAAAAAGACTTATATGCCAGAAGGTGAGAATCACTGGGTATCATCTTGGTGGCTGGCTGCCACACCTCATTTTCATGAATAATTCTCTGAACGCTCTCTACTCTCTACTCTCACCAACACCTGACTGGCTCTTGAGAACATCCCATTAGCTTCCCAGTTGAAGACTGCTTTTCCTGTTGTAGACCTCAGTTCTTTGAGCCTAGAGATAGGTAGGTGTCATTTTTGTTTCTCATTTCTTTCAGACACTTCTCTTTCCCTCTTCCCTAAAAATGCCAGCTGAGATCTCACATCATCATGTATCACACTCCAGTGATGCCTTGGCCATCCTCCACATTTCTCTAGGTTCTAGTTCCTGGCTCATAATCATGCTCTCGAATACATCTCTTATCTTCATTCCTGAAGCTATGAACACACAGGTAAATTATCATACCCATATCCTCAATTCCTTAAACTTATCCATGACAACCGTTCTACCACAAACTTAAATTCCATGGTCATAGCCCTAGACCACATCATTAACAATAAATGCAACTCTTTTTAATGTTAATTTCATATACCTTCTGACCACCACCTCCAATCTGTTCAGCTCCCTTCTTCTATGATTCTATCCCCCAATCAGCCTTAAAACTAATTGGGACCATCAATATATTTATCTACCACCATTCCACTGTCCCTCACTCCTTAATCTGATCATCCCCCCTACATATGAAATTTAAATTCAATAACTAATCTTAATCATTGTTTCTTCATATATACCCTTGACTCCTTTGCCTCTCTTAAGAGTTATCATACTTACTTGAAAGACTAGAGTCTTGGTTAAAATACAACTCTCTTCCCTATGCGTTGCCAACCTCCCCCAAATAACTGAATGTGACTGGAAAAAAACAGAGTCACGCTGAATGGTCTCATTTTAAACTTATGAAACCATTCTCAAATATGCTCTTAATACTCTTTTTGTTTTTAATTCATTTTGAGAGAGAGAGAGAGAGCATGCACACACAAGAAGGGGAGGGGCAGAGAAAGAGGGAGAAAGAGAATTTCAAGCAGACCTCCACACTGTCAGCACAGAGCCCAATGTGGGGCTTTGATCCCATGAACCATGAGATCATGACCTGAGATGAAATCAAGAGTTGGACGCCTAACTGCCTGAGCCATCCAGGGGCCTATGCTCTTAATGCTTTTAATGCTGTCATAACTTAATTTATCGGCATTGACAGCACAGAGCTTGCTTGGGATTCTCTCTCTTCTCTCTCTAAGCCCCTCCCCTACCTTGCTGTAAACAAACAAACAAACAAACAAACTTATAAGAACATTTTAGTCAGATTTTTGCCTCACTACTCTGCTGGCACCACCCTGAACAGTGAACAATATCTGCCATGTTGCCAAATCAAAGAGCCACTGGCTTGCCCCATCAGCAGCATTCAGCACAGTTAAGCATTCCCTCTTTTTGACACACTTGCTTCGCCTGGCTTCCAGGACACCACATTCTCCTATTTTCCTCCTGTATCACTGGTTTCTTTATCCTAATCTCCTTTGTTGGCCCTTCTTCTTCTCTCTGACTCTTTAGTGTTGCAATGACCCAGCGCTCAGTGTTTAGTCCTGTTCTCATTCTAACTACACTGATTCTCTTGGTGATCACAGCAGTGTTATAGATCTAAATCCCACTAGATCTAAATCAATACGCTATTGACCTCCAAATGTATATATCTAACTCCAGTGCCAGATTTTTGTGTCCTTAGATGTAAAAATAAACATCACACAACATGCTCGAATCTGAATTCCTGTTCTCACTACCAAACCTGCTCTACCCTCAGCCTTCTCTCTCAGTTAATAACACTTCCAACTTTCCATTCAACAGATAAAAATCCCTGACATTCTCTTTGACTTTTCTCTCTCTTTCACAGCCCACATCGAATCCAACCACAGATCTTGCTGGCTGTACTTACAAAATATACTTAGAATCTGAAAGCTTTTTCTGCTGCCAGACACCTGGACCAAGCCATCATCTCTCACATGGCTACTGCCATAACCTCTTAACAATTCTCCCACTATCCCCCGTCCCTTTACAAGTTACTCTCAGCATGGTAGCCAGTGTGATATTCTTAAAATATTCTGATATCATTCTTCTGCTCAGAGTCCCCAATTGTCTCCCTATTGGCACACACTAGAAGACAATGGCTCTCTAGACCGTATAGGATGGACAATCCATATCACTTACCTCTCTGACTTCATCTCTAACTACTCTCCCCCTTAATCACTCCACTCCAGCCACACCGGTCCATCCCTGTTCCTAGAATGTGAACCAGACAACCTCCCACCTGGCCACCTATACTTGAGTTGTTTCTTCTGTGTAGATGATACTTCCAGCTTGGTTAACGCCCCCACCTTTTACATGTCTTTGCTCAAATGCTATATAACAGATGCTTAACCTTCACCACCTTATTTATTACTGCAACAACACACTGCACACAAGCACACACACCCTGCCAACCCTTGCTTACCCCGTTCCATTTATTTCTATTTTCTATGTCATTTATCATACTCTAAGGTATTTGATAATTTATTTATCTTTTTATTGCCTGTTCACTATCTTCCCATTCTCCCTACTTCCCCCTCCTATAATGCAAAATGAAAGTTCTTTGAGGGCTGGATCTTTGCAACATTTACTGATTTATCCCAAACCTAGCGCTTCATGTAACATACTCAACAAATCAATAAACAATGTCCTCCTGGAATTTACAACCCAGAGATTATAGGTATCATTTCTATAGCTAATTAGTAGAATAGCTAAAATTTAAACTCAGACATTATGGATATAACTTGAAAGAAATAAACCTCTCTCAAACCCTTGAAACATCAATACTATTTAAGTTTTGACCATTAAACAAGAATAAATATATTCTTTTAATTAACTAGATTATTAGGACAGATAAAGATTTTTCATTCTTCTTTGCTGAATCAATTGCGAATTTTCAATATATTTCACACCTCCAAAAATTCTGTTCTATGGCTTAGCATCACTGTGTTCTTAGCTTTCCTGATTTTCTCTTTATTACCATTAGCAACACTAGCAGATGATTTTCTTTTATAGCCCATTTTACACGAATAAACTAAGTTTTTATCACTTTAGGGGAGTTTGTGTGCATGCTAATAAGTACAGAACAACACTGCCAAGTGAAAACTCAAAGGCAGTGCTGGACCCTTCCTTCCTCTGTGAGTCATTCCAGCACATTAGTGTTGCAAAGCCTGCAACCAAACTTCATTCCTCAGCAAAACTGCAAATCACTACATGTTAAGTTGCTTGAAAATAGTCAAAAGCACAAATGTTTAAGTCTCAAATCCCTGTTGTATAATTGGATTCGATCATTACAACCGACACCATGAAGTAGGGGAAGGACACAGATGAAAAAGGAAAAAGAATGGAAATCCAAATAGCTAGGAGCTCAGTATTTCCAGCTAGAACTTCTGCTTTGGCCAATCCTTTAACTCTTTCAGGTGGTGGCAGCAGGAAGGTAGCAAATCCAACAATGAAATGTCAAAGTAAAAATGTCTTAATGTTACTGCTATGACTCTTAAAATATAAAGTGTGTCAAATTTACATAACTTATTAATGAGGAAATCGGCAGAATGATAAGGCAGATTCAAAGAATATTTATTTAGAGGGGCGCCTGGGTGGCTCAGTCAGTTAAGTTTCGCACTTCAGCTCAGGTCATGATCTCACAGTTCGTGGGTTTGAGCCCATGGGTTTGGGCCACGTGTCTGGCTCTGTGCTGTCAGCGCCGAAGCCTGGAGCCTGCTTCGGATCCTCGGTTTCCCTCTGTCTCTGCCTCTCCCCTGCTTGCTTTCTCTCTCTCTCTCTTTCTCTTAAAAAGTAACTTAACTTAAAAAAAAAGATTATTTGAATAACTGAGCAGGTACAGAAACTGAAGAAAGTATATTGGAATAAGATTACTGGATTAGATACAAAACTGGTGGATATTCCACAAAGCAATAAAAATGTAATCTTAGGAGTTATACTTTCTAGTAGACAGAAATCATTTGCATCTCTATCAGATAAAACTCTATGCATGGACATGTAACTTGACAGAATTCAGGCCCTAATTAATAGCAAATGGTATGTCAAACAAAAGGATATTCCTCCAAAGCATTAAGTAATCCTTAGATGGACCCGAATGACACTGCAAGGATACACAGCCACCCCTTTGTCTTATTTCTAAGTTTTTCGGTATAAATATTTTTAAAATTTTTTTAAATATTTATTTATTTTTGAAAGAGAGAGAGTGTGAGTAGAGGAGGGCAGAGATAGAGAGGGAGACACAGAATCTGAAGCAGGCTCCATGCCCTGAGCTGACAGCACAAAGCCTGACGTGGGACTTGAACTCATGAACTGTGAGATCATGACCTGAGCCTAAGTCAAACACTCAGGTGACTGAGCCACCTACGTGCCTTGATAAAATTTTTTTTTAAACAAAACTGAAGTGTAAGAACCTTCTGTTAGCCACCCTTAGAGAAACATTCTATTCTGTTATGATAAAAATGTGACTGGTCTGCTTTGAAAAAACAAACAAGCAACAACAAAAACAACAACAACAACAACAAAATCCTTCCAGTTCCAAACTCTGAAAAGATCCCTTCAGACTATAGCCTATTTTAGTAACAGAGTATTTTTGCTTAATAATGTATTTCTCCTATAAACAAGAACATAATGAATGAATGAATGATGAATCCCATATTTTATGTATTCTCTGTATGCAAAGAATTCATCAATGGCATTTTTGAAATGGAAAGCACCTTAGGGAGGAGTCTTAGAGTCAAATGATGTCAGAAAGGTTAAGCAATTTGCCCGAGGTCTCCCTGTGACTCTAAAGCTGAGCTCACAGAGAAACATAAAGTTACACAGAAAAACATATAGGGCTCTAACAGGTGAATTTCTAACTTCCTGTGGTTGGTGTATTGATAACCATGATCTCTGACCCTCAAATCATGCCGCTGTGGCAGAAAGTAGAATTTTTAGCAAGGAGCTCATGTTTAAGGATGGTGAGAACTTTTTAACTATTAATAATCTTCTCCAGTAAGATGCACAGCAAAAGAAATAGGTTAATTCGGCTGCAGAAACAGAAAAGATGAAAGCTTAGACACAGCACCATTTACATTGGCTATCAATTTATTTCACTTTTTATAATTCGATCTTCTTCTTTTCTAGTTTTTTTCTTCCAAATATTTTTTCTTCCAAAGAGAACTCTGCCTCACTGATGAACACTTTAATTTTAGAAAATAAGGCTGTATGGTTAAAGTAATCAGGTTTTAGAAAAGATAGAGTATATTACAAAAGAAAAAAAAAAACAAGGGAATTTGACTACTGAATAACCTTGATGGCAGATTAGAATGCATGCCATTTCTCATCTTCTTTTTAATTCTCCTTATCTACAAATTGAATTTTTGAATACAGGATGGGCTGACAGTATTGAGAGAGTTTTGTTGCTTACTTTGAAGTATTTATTTATGTCAGTCATAGTAATTATGCTTGAGCAACAGTAGTCTTTCATCATGAATTTGTAGAATACAGATTTTTTTCCCCTATCAAAAGTATTCACTTAAAATGAGAGATTTGGCAGTGGAAGATAAATCTCAATGAGTGTTCAAAATTGGTTGCTAATTGCCACCTTGATTCTGCAACCCCTAAAGTTTCTTTGGACAATAGGTTTCACGCAATTTTAAGTTAATTCAAATCTACGTTAATTGAAAATACATATGCATGCCACAGTGGCACTTTTGCACTGACGAAGACAAAGAAATCTGTCAGAAAAATAGAATAACCAAACTGGAATGTCAAAATTCTGAAAAGTTTAGGAAGAATTGTAATATCAAGAATACACGTTTTCAGCTGCATTTCAAGTTTTAACCCCATATTATCCTGTAACTATCTTAACTTCTAAGGGCGGCCTTGATACTTACCATCTAACCTAGACAATTCAAAATACCTTTTTAATTAAAATACTCTATACTATTCAAAGTGACTGATTAGAAACCTTTTTAAAAAATTTTTTTGAGAGAGACAGGGAGAGAGTACGTGAGCACAAGCAAGGAGGCGGCAGAGGGAGAGAATCTTAAGTGCTGAGTGTGGACTTGGGGCTCATGAGGCTAGATCCCACAAACCGCGAGATCATGACCTGAGCAGAAATCAGGAGTCTGAGGACATTTAAGACTGAGCCACCCAGCATCCCTGAAAAGAAATCTTTTTAAATGGAAGCTGATGATTCTTATTCGGCTTTCTCAAGGTTGTTAATAAACATTCCTTTTTAAATTACATGAGTATACCCAAATACGGAACAGATGTATCAATGGAATTTGAACAGCTTAAGCTGCCCAAAGCAGTGTTTCATAATAGTTTTCTTGGCACATTCAAACGATTCCACATTCCCCTATTTGGGCTAAACGTAAACTACAAAGAAGAAGTATTACTGGTTTGACACAAGCGACCAGAGTGGGGGCCTTGGGGGACCCAGTCCCATGCCACAACATGACAAATTGGAGCCTTAAAAGAGCAGAGATCTGGGGTGCCTGGGTGGCTTAGTCGGTTAAGTGCCCGACTTTCGCTCAGGTCATGATCTCGAGGTTCGTGGGTTCGAGCCCGGCGTCCGGCTCTGTGCTGACTGCCAGCTCAGAGCCTGAAGCCTGTTTCAGAGTCTGTGACTCCTTCTCTCTCTGATCCTCCTCTGCTCACGCGGTCTCTCTCTCTCTCTCTCTCTCCTAGAAATAAATAAAACATTAAAAAAAAAAAAAGAGCAGAGATCTTTATAAACCAGAAACCAGCCCCTGAAGGCTGCGGAAACATCCGTGTTCCCATTCTCTCAGAAAAGAAGTTTCTAATTGTTCTTAAAAATACAATGAAAAGACAATGATGCTGTCCATTTTTTTTTTCAGCAGCTGAATTAGATGTATGTGAAGGGGCATGCCTCAGGGAAAGGGGGAGCTGAAAATCTCCAGAATCCTAAAATGGAGAAACTTTTTGTTTTGTTAAGTGAAAGTCACAAGTTCAAAAATGTCCTCTGGCCATTGAGTCATGTCTGTGTACCAGTTGACCACCCCCATCCCACATACCCACCCCTTTTTTTTTTTAATATCTCCTTAATGTCATTAGAAATTTATATCTGGAGTGATATGTACCATTTTAAGAATAAAATTCCTTGCTGGAACTCAGGTACAAATTCACTAAGGCCACACTTTGACCCGTTCTAGTGAATTGACAGATGGGAACTGTAATATGCTGCTAGTGCTCAGATTCCTTGAATTCCTGCATTAGGTGAGTATTCACACAGATTGAAGTGGGAGGGGCATGGACATGAGCTATGATTTTTATGCCCAGGGCATGGAAGATGCTAGCTAAATGCAACCTTACAAGATTTTGTTTGTTTACCAGCTTCACAGGTGATGGGATAGAAAGGGGGGAAATGTTATTGTTAGATAAAGAAAAAAAGCCTCAAACTAAAAATGTCAAATACAGTCTAACCAAAGGAGACATTCTAAAGCCAGTGGTGACCTCATTGCTTTCCACCTTACCACCAACAAACACCACATACTTTTTTAATGGAATTACATTAAAGTATGTTCATGTAATTCTAAAAGAGTGAAACATCACTATCTCAAGAGGTAATACTATTTCCCGAGGTATGCATGCCCTTAGGGATTTTAGATTAGAACATGATATGTGTATTACATATATAAACAAGGCATAAAGGTTGTACTTGATGATAAAATTGAGCAAGTACACTGGGAACATGACATCCCGTAAAGTTATCATTTATAATGAAAACAAAAGTAATCTGGGAATAAAGACTTTGCAGTAATAGGAGAAATAAAATTCACAATCTTATAGACGGTCAGCGTGAAGCTGGAAATTGAATTTACTAACATGTTCTATGCCATTAGTAATAAGTTTCAGAAGTCCCTAAGTTTTCTTATGCTCTGTTCAATCTTTTTGTTGTTGTTCTCAGCTGTTGTTTTAATAAATGGAAACATTTTATATGTTAAAAGAAATGATGTATTAGTGACTATAACCTACTACAACATTATTGGTAGCATATGTTCAAGACATAAAATAAATCAGTTAAAATATTTTTAAGTTACTCAACTCCTAGCTTTTAAAAAATGAGCCACATCAAGGAAAACACTAATCAAACGGGACCATGTAGAATATAGTAAGTAGCCTTAGCCAGGCAGCCAGATCTCATTTTCCCCTCAGCCTCTCAAGCTCCGTAGGTCTATGCTGCATTTTCCCTGGTAAGGACTGGTATTTTCCTTTTTATAGTCCATATGTAGCAAGGTCAAGCTTGAATCTACTTGACTTTTTCTCTTCGTAAGTAGTGAGTCTCCTGTAACCAAGGCAACTGATATTGACTCTGATTACCTATTCTATATTGGTCAACAGTCCAAGATTATATTCACAGCCATAATGAATATCTTTGATAACTTCAGAGTTCCAGGTAATATAGACAATCTTAGGAATAACTTTTCTAAATAAAAGGAGATATTTGCATTCTCCTTCTTTTATCTTTTTTAATTAAACAAACTTTTTATTTTGGAATAATTTTAGATTTACGGTAAAGTAGAAATAACCCTGCCCAAAAAATCCAAATCACATCATGAATCCAATCAACTTTCAAGATCTAATCAATAACTTGCAGGAAAGATAAAGGACAGCAGAAAAGACACTAAAGGGACACAATCAACAAATCCAGGTTTGCAGAAACTCAAAAACTCAGCTTTTTCCACAAATAAATTTCAAGTACAAAAGAAAGGGGCAGGGAAACCAGGGGACTTTAGAAGTGGTAAAAGTGGCATGTCAAATCTTTATGGAAAATGTGGATTATTTAACATGTGATATTAGAATTACTGACAGGATTTTGAAAAAATAAAAGTAAATCACTCATACTGAAATAATTACAGAAAAATAAAATATTTAATATTTTTGAAATAGTGTACTAGAAATATATGTCAGTGATTTGATTTTTTATGATATTGACATACAAAGGGTCCATCTAGGCAAGATGGCAAACCAAAATCCATGATAGAAAGTAACCATCATTTTGACAACACACAAATTTTAAACTTTTGTAGAGAAAAACACCATAAAATATGTCAAATATAAACAACAAATCGGGAAAAAATATTTGTGACATATCACAAATTTATGCATATCAGAAAATGAGTATTTTTTTTAACATTTAAATACCTCTTCTTAATTTTATTTATTTTTTTTTGAGAGAGAGAGCATGCACACAAGTGGGGGAAAGGAAGAAAAAATAAAAATTAAAGGGGAACATATGAATTAATATAAAATTAAAAGAATATCAACAGGGGCGCCTGGGTGGCTCGGTTGGTTAAGCATCCAGCTTTAGCTCAGGTCATGATCTCAGGGTTTGCGGGTTTGAGCCCCACATCAGGCTCTGTGCCGACAGCTCAGTGCCTGGAGCCTGCTTTGAGTTCTGTATCTCCTCTCTCTCTGACCCTCCCCAGATAGTGCTTGCTCTCTCTCTCTCTCTCTCACTCTCTTCCCCTCTCTCTTGCAAAATAAATAAACATAAAAAAACTATATCAAGTAACCACAATGTGTGGACACTATTTGAAGTCATAACTCAAATGAAAATCTCTTTTTAAAGGAATGATATTTATTAAATAATTGGAAATTTGAATATTGACTGAATACTTGATATCAAGAAATTGTCAACTTTTTTGGCTTGATATGTTTTAAAAAGTTCTTATCTTTTAGAGTCATACTGAAATAATTATGAATGAAACTATATGATGTCTGAGATTTTCTTCAAAATCAATAAGAAAAAAGAGACAGGAAAGACCGTAAGGTGATAGTTGATCAAGTTGGGTATTGAGTATACATTGGTTCATAGATTTATTCTGTCTACTTTATTGCACAAAGTTCTCATAATAAAATAGAGGGTTTTTAAAAATTTTATTGTGTAAAAAAAGAGACAGCATAGCTTGGTTTTAAGAGCATGGGCCTCAAAGTCAACTGCTTAAATTTAAATTTTAGCTCAAACAATTACTTGAGTAGTTTCTTTCTCAGTTTTCTGATATGTAAATTGGAGGTAATAATACCCACCTCAAAAAAAATAAATAAGTGAAAATGCAAAATGAAACAGAACAGAATAATAATCTCCACCTTATTGGACTATCATGAAGCTGACTTTGCGATAACTCCCCAAAACTGGCAAACAAAATGCCCTTGACTTTAATTTCAGGAAATCATGACATTGATGTAATTCTTCCTGTTGTATACCGTATTACTTCTAAATTTTTCTCACACCGCCCCCATCAGTACAAGTAAGTGGACTATCGGGATCCCAGGACAAGAGGTGATTTTAGACAATTCCAGAGTCTCTGGTTTTCTTGCCACCCAGGATCACGTTTCTGCCAGACCATGACTCAAATGGTTTCTCAGAGATGCTGACGTGGCAAGATGCCGACAACCAGCACCGACTTGCCAACTATGTAAGTGAACCAGTTTGGAAGTGGACCACCAATCCCCAGATAGGCCTTCACATGGCCACTACCCCAGTCAAAGACTGACTCAGCCTCATGAGAAACCCTAAGCCAGAACCATCCAGCCAAGGCACTCCTGAATTCCTGACCCACAAAAACAATAAACGCTGTAAGAGATAACGAATGTTATTTAAAGCTACTAAGGTTTGGAGTAATTTGTTACACAGTTACGGAAAACTAATAGACATAAAAATATGTGAACATTAAAATTCACTGGTAAATATAAATTTAGCTGTAAAATGCTACTCTGGTTTGCATAATTCTCAGAAAAATGTTCTTGAATGAACTTCAGAGAAGTTCCTCTACAAAATCAGTGCTGGTCATGGTTAACACGTGGATTAATTAATACAAAAGATTAAGTACTGACCAAAAAAATGAATTTGCTTCCTTGGGATATATTATCCACTTGTTTGAAAACAAAGTATATTCTTGAAAAATAAATATTTGATTAAAAACTATCTAATGTAAAGCATGGGATGTAATAAAGATTGTCAGCAACAAACTGTTCCTCATGGCTTGTGTAATTTTGGTTTGCGGTCAATTTTTTTTCTCAAGTGATCTTGGTATTTTTGTTGGAACCATCTGGCAATACTATTTCCAAACATGCATTGGAAGTTCCAGTATGGAACTTTGCGTGGAGCTATGCAAATAAGGTCAGGGATAGTTAGAGCTATAAACTATAATTGACGAAGATGTTAGTTGAACAGAAGGTCTTCTATTTGCCAAGCACTGTGCTAGATGCTTGAAACAGAAAACTCAGTCAAGTGTAGATTTTAAAAAGCTCAAAGAGTCTGAGAACTCTTTTAAGCATTAACGGCATTGATACAAGGGAAGATCAATTCAGAAAGGATGGGAAAAGGACAATAATGAAAATCACGGGCCGTAAAGAACTAAGATGACTGAGGAAAACAAAGCCTAGCCAAGAGTTATAGGATTCCATTGCAGAGATAGTGAAGGTTCAGTTAACACCGTCTCAATGTCTAGTAGTTTTATATTTTCTATAACATAATTATTATATCAAATGTTGAATTGATAGGGAAGGTCATTGAAAAGACGTGACCTCTGATTACCTGTGAGCTGGATCCTTGCACTCAGAGGGTCTCCCCCTGTCCCTGGACTGTGGGTCCCTCTTGCCTTTCCAGTTCCCAGAGGCTGCTCCAAACACACAGCCTTGAGGGATGATGTGATATTGAAAACACCTGCACAGTATACATGCCTGAATCCCAGCATAGGCCACTTTTTACATTTTGAAGATTTGATGCGCAGGTGCGGGGATCCATTTTTCTTGCTGCCGCCCAACACAAGCCTCCCTTGTTAAGTCTTCTTTGCATATTAAAACTGCTGCGTGCCAACCAGGAGTGGCCTGCCTCTTTCTTTGGTCTCTCGCTGCCCTCTGTCCACGGAGTGATTTCAGATTACACAGGGAAGCTCTGAAGAGGGATGCAAACTGACAGAGCAAACTCAAAGCTCAATTAACTCTCATTTCCTGGGGTGGGTTCCATCATTCTCAGTATTTTCAATAACCACATAACTTGTACTTGGAAAATATGTACGCAGAAATGTCTATGTCACACCACAGGTTTTAAACCTTTAAGTTTTTTAACTTAAAGTTAAAAAAAAATTTAAAGAACTACTTAGTAGGTGTGCATGTCCTAAACCCAATAATTCACCCATTGTTTTTTTTTTCAGTTTATTTATTTATTTTTAGAGAGAGAGAAAGCGAGAAACTGTGAGGGCGAGCAAGAGAGGGGCAGAGAGAGATGAAGAGAGAATCCCAAGCAGGCTCTGTGCTGTCAGCACTAAGCCCCACTTCCGGCTCCATCTCACAAACCATGAGATAATGACCTGAGCTAAAATCAGGAGTTGACTATTTAACTGGCCGAGGCAGCCAGGAACCCCCCTAATAATTCCCCTTCTAAGGATATATCTTTAAAAAACCTGCATGTATGTACAAAAATAAATGTAGAGAATACTCTTTGCTGTATTGTTTGTAATAGGTAATATTGGGTAACTTTAGTGAAAGAAATAAAGGATGGTTCTTTCGTTTCTTTTCATTTTAGGGTTTGCCCAATTGTTCTTCCTTGTTTATTTTTAAAAATTATCTTTAGATTCAATTTGTCTAGCTCTAAGGAAAATGTTCATTAGTATTTTAATAGGTCTTGGCTTAAATTTACATATTAACTTAAGAGAATTGACATCTCTATGAGGTTAAGCCATTCTGTCCAAGAACAAATAAAATCTTTCCTAATATGATTGAGGGGAAAGAGTGGGCATGACCCAGGTTCTATCTATCAGATAAGTGTTGGGCTCAGGGATAGATATATGACCTGATCTGGACCAATGAAACCACTCAAGAACTCTTCCTGGATCTATTAGGAGAGACTCTCTGCTGGTGTTACTAAGTCAGTAGAACGTAAGCTTTCAGTTGTTTGGGAAGATGCTATGAACAAAGTCAACACCAAGAAAAACACAATTCAAGTAATGGAGTGAGTCAGGTGCCTGACAACAATCTTCACATGCCAGATCCAGCTTTGCCTGACTGTGCACGCTGGAATCAATGCATTTATTTTCTTTAAGCCAATTCAAGTTGAATTTTTATTACTTGCAACTGAAAGAGACAACATGACTAATATAATACTTTTTATTATTTTGGAATTCCATGTAGAGCATGACTCTAGTGTTATCAAATCATTTCTGTCTTCTACCTTGGTCACTCCTATCTCACTTCATCTGGGTCAAGGTCTTGAGATAGGGAGAGGACATAGTGAAAAATTTCCAAATCCCTTTCTCCCTAGAGACAACTCAGATCAGCAACCACACACATCACTTTCTCTGAAAACCGTTGTGTCTCTATAGCTGGACAAGAGGTTCTTAACTTAGGGGACATAATTAAACTTGTAAACATGTAATTAAACATGTAAAGAGGCAGCTCAGGAAGAATGAGCCTTTCTGGACCTAGTCTTTTCCAGCCACTAGACAACTTCATGAGCATGAGACTCCTGATAACAGCAAGCCTGATATGTCCTTTATTTCTGAACGTAACAATCAGCCTCCTACTTATTGCTTTACAAAGCGGAGATACGCTGCATTACTGATGAAACACATATAAAGGACAGAAGGTATGAACCTGGAGCTACTGTTGTTAAGCAGTTTAAATATGTGCAACCAAAAACTGCAAGACAACTTTAATATACTGGTCCTCATTTCACATATTCCACTGCTTATGTCTTGCACCACAAAACACAAAGAGCCCAGCAATACAAGAGACCCAGCAAAGGCGCAGACAACATTTCCCAGCAGGGGCCTCAGTCGCTCACAGTGTGGGGCTCTGCTTCTCAGTGATGGGAAAAGCCTGTCACAGACCGACTTTCCAGCTGATGCTGCAGCCTTCTTACATTCTGGATAAGCATTTCTATACTGTTACTTTCTCACATGAATTTCACAAATGTCTCGTATGAATTTGGCACAACCTAGTCATCCAAAATTTCTGAAGAAATGACATTTCTATCCCTAGGAAAGCAATGTAAATTTGTAAAAGTATTTGAGAATTTTGCTTTAAATACTATGTTACATTTTTCAGTTATATGGTATCTATTGGCAATGACAACCTTATTTCTCTTTAGTCATCCTATGTTATATGACATATATTCTCTAAAAAATGGAAATCGTTACTTGCTCCTATCCATTCCTCCTACCTTGAATTATTACGGATTTATTATGTGCTCAATTTCTTGAATTCTGCACTAGAGAGATTTCATTCTTTATTCCATTCTTCCTCCTTCATTTCTCTCCCCTTTTCATTGCCTGCCTTGTGTCCTTCCCCCTTATTGTGCAAGGTCCTTTATTGGCCTCTGGATTAATGTTCTGTACATATGCATGTATGTATTTTGGTGATAGAATTAAACTAATCTGTTATAGGTACTTTGACTTGACCCTAAGCTTTACTTACTGAAGGATTTAGAATGTATTCATATATCAGGGCGCCTGGGTGGCTCAGTTGGTTCAGCATCCAGCTCTTGGTTTCAGCTCAAGTCATGATTTCATGGTTCATGAGTTCAAGCTCCAAGTCAGGCTCAGTGCAGAGCCTGCTTGATACTGTCTTTCTCTCTCTCTCTTTCTCTCTCTCTCTGCCACTGCTCCTCCTCTTTCTATCTCAATACATGAATAAACTTTTAAAACAAGAATGTATTTATATATTTTGTTGAATGGTGGAGCAAGTAAGCCATTTCCAGCAGAAAAAAAGGAAAAGAGAAAAAAAAATTGAGAAAGAACTCATTCTTTTTTTTTATTTGTTTATTTTGAGAGACACAGTGCACACAGGGGAGGGGCAGAGAGAGAGGGGGCAGAGGACCTGAAGTGGGCTCTGTGCTGACAGCAGTGAGCCAAATGCAATGCTCAGAGTATGAGATCATGACCTGAGGCAAAGTTGGATGCTCAACAACTGAGCCACACAGGTGCCCCAAGAAAGAACTCATTCTAAGAGAAGAGAGAGTCAGGATGCACATTTTAGTCATAAGGATGAGGGTATAATAAAAGAGTGACAAAGCCAGGTGATATCACCACCATGGGTGAGTAGGAGACTCCAGCTTCTGCCCCCACCAAAAGATCAACAATTACACAGCCATCCATAAACAAAGATAGCCCTAGAAAAGCTTAGATTTTCATTTAAGAAAGTTCAGAGTTAAATGAAAATCTTCTGAGAATAAGAAGGCTAAAAAGGAAGAATAACTTCATTTTCCCTGCATCATCTCACCCTCCAGGTTGATGTTACACAGCACCAAGTAGGGACTTCCCAGATCAAAAGAGTCCTCTTGCCAGGAAAGGGAGAACAGGGTGACCAGTCAACTTCTCCAGCCTTTCATAGCACTACAAAGGATCGTTTTCAGTCTCATCTTATTCAGAGACTGACAAAACAGAGGCATTTAGAGATGGCTAGGAACCAAAACAGAAATTTTGAAGTTGAATAATACAATGACTAAACTGAGGAATTCAATATAGAGCTTCAACAATAAATTAGATGAAGCAAAAGAAATAATCAGTGAATTCACGGATAAATCATTTGAAAATATCAGTCAGAGGGCAAAAATGAAAAATAATGAAAAGGAATGAAAAAAGCCTATAGGACTGATGAAACAAAATTAAAAAAAAAAAAAAAGAACTATGGATTACTGGAGTTCCAGAGGTAGAAAAGAGAGAGAAAGAAGCGGAAAACTCATTTAAAGAAATAATGGCTGATAACTTCCCAAAATTATGGAGAAATTTAGACATTCAAGTTCATGAAGCTCATAGGTTCTCCCAAATTTTAAACCCAAAATGATTTTCTCCAAGACGTACTATGATAAAACTGCCTAAAATCAAAGATAAAGAAAGAATTTTGAAAGCAGCAAAAGAAGCTTCTCACTTACAAGAGGACCCCAAGAGGCTATGAGCAGATTTCTCAGCAGAAACCTTAGAGGGCAATAGAGAGTGAGACAATGTATTCAAAGTGCTAGAAAAAAAGTTGCCATCTAAGAATACTTTTCCCAGCAAAGATGTCTTTTAGAATGAGAGAAAAAGATTCCCAAACAGAAGCTGAGCGCTTCATCACCACACAAGAAATCCTGAAAGTTCTTCAAGCAATAATAAAAGGACATTAATTAGTACCATGAAAACCTATGAATATATAAAACACAAGTGTAAAAGTAAGTATGTCATTACATTCAGAATTCTCCAATACTGTAATATGGTGCAGTGTGTTAATCATTGAACTCTAATATAAAGATAAAAGGTCAGAAGCTTTTTAAAAAAGCTGTAGATATAATAATTTGTCAATAAATACACAATGTAAGAACATGTAAACTCTGACATTAAAACATAAAAGGTGGGGAGGAAGTAAAATGACAGAATTTGAGTACTCAGTTGCAGGTAAGTTGCTATCAGTTTAAAACAGGCTTTTATACCTATAAGATGTTTCATGCAAGTCTCAGGGCAATCACAAAGCAAAATCTACAGTAAATACAAACAAGATAAATATAAGGAAATCCAAGTATACCTCTATGGAAAATCATTAATTTACAAAGGAAAACAGCAAGAAATGAACAAAGGAACTAAAACCAGCCAGAAAACAACTAACAAGATGGCACTAGTAAACCCTAACCTATCAATAATTACTTTAAATATAAATGGATTAAATTTCCCAATCAAGAGGCACAGGGTGGCTAAATGGATAAAAAACAAGACTAACTATATGCTGCCTACAAGACACTTACTCAGCTTTAAGGACATACATAAGCTCAAAATGAAGGGATGAAAAAAGATATTTTATGCAAATAGAAACCAAAAGAGAACAATATTAGCTATATGCTTCTATCACATAAAATGGACTTTTAATAAAAATTTTAACAAGAGAAAATGGTCATTGTATAATGACAGAAAGGTTAACTTATGATGATAGGGAGTTAATTTATCAAAAAATGTATAATAATAAATTGCATAAATGTAAATGCAACCAACATGGGATCACCTAAATATGTTAAGCAAATACTAAAAGATCTTAGGGGAGTAATAGAAAATACAATAATAGTAGAGACTCCAACATCTCACTTTCAACAATGGATACATTACCTAGACAGAAAATAAATAAAAAAACATTAAACCTGAGCTATACTTTAAACCAAATGGGCCTAAAAGACATTCTATCCAACAGCAATAGAATACACATTCTTCTCAAATGTATAGTGAACATTCTCCAGGATAGATCATATATTAGGTCATAAAACAAGTCCTCACAAACTTGAAAAGATTGAAATCACACCAAGCACATTTTCTGACCATAATGGTATGAAAGTATAAATCAATAACAAGAGAAAAACTGGAAATTTGACATGTGGAAATTAAACACATTCCCAAACAACGAATGAGTCAAAGAAATAATCAAGAGGGAAATAAAAATATATCTTACAGAAAAATGGAAGCATGAAATACCAAAACTTATGGGATATAACAAAAGCAGTTCTAGGTGAGAAGTTTATAGCAGTAAGTGCTTACATTAAAAAAAAGAAGAAATATCTGAGATAACCTAACTTTACACCTAAAAACTAAAGAACTATAAAAAGAAAAGCAAGCTAAGCCCAAAATTAGCAGAAGGGAGGAAATAACCAAAATAGAGCAGAAATAAATGAAATAGAGAATAAAAATAATTTTTTTAAAAAATCAACAAAACTAAGAGTTGGTTTTTGGAAAAGGTAAATAAAATTGACAAACCCTTAGCCAGATTAACCAAGAAAAAAAGAGAAAGAACTCAAATAAATAGTTAAAAATGAAAGAAGTTAAAACTGATAGCACAGAAATAAAAAGGATTATGTGACTACTATGAATGTACCAGCAAATTGGACAAACTAGAAGAAATGATAAATTCCTAGAAACTTACAACCTACCAAGACTGCACCATGAAGAAATAAAAAATAAGACCAATACTGAGTAAGAGGATTGAATTAGAAATCAAAAAACTTCCAACAAAGAAAAGCTTAGGACCAGATGGCTTCACAAGTGAATTCTACCAAACATTTTTTAAAAAACCTATCAATTCTTCTCAAAATTCTTCCCAAAAATTGAAGATGAAGGAACGCTTTCAAATTCATTTATGAAGCCAGCATTTCTCTGATACCAGAGCCAGAATAGGATACTATATAGGCCAGACTCACTAAGGAAAATGCCAAAATTCTCAACAAAATATTAGCAAACCAAATTCAACAGCACATTAGAAGGATACTACACCAAATTAAGTGGGATTCATCCTTGGGATTGAAGGATGGTTCAACATACCCAAATTAATAAAATATGTTGTATCATATCATAGAATGAAATAGAATGAAAGGTAAAAATCCTAGTTATCTCAATAGATGCAAAAAAAAGTATTTCACAAAATTCAACATCCTTTTGATAAAAACTGTCAACAATGTGGGTATACTAAGAACATGCTTCAACATATAAAAGCCATATATGACAAGCCCACAGCTGACATCATACTCAACAGTGAAAGTTTCAAAGTTTACCCTCAAAGATCAGGAACAAGACAAGGGCCCACTATCACCACTCTTATTCAGCAGAGTACTAGAAATCCTAGCCAGGGTATTTAGGAAAGAAAAAGAAATAAAAGGCATCCAAAACTGAAAGGAAGAAGAAAAATTGTCTCTGTTTGCTGGTGATATATTCCTATCTATGGAAAATCCTAAAGACTCTACCTGAAAACTGTTAGAATAAATAAATTCCATAAAATTTCAGGATACAAAGCCAACATACAAAAATCAGTTGTGTTTCTGTACACTAATAATAAACTATCTGAAAAATAAAGAAAATAATCTCATTCATTCATACTAGCATCAAAAAGAGTAAAATACATAGAAACAAATTTAATCAAGGAAGTGAAAGATCTATACATCAAAAACTGTAAGACATTGGTGAAAGAAATGGAAGAAAACATAAATAAGTGGAAAGTTACCCATGTTTATGGATAGAAAGAGTCAATATTGTTAAAATGTCCATGCTATCCAAAGCAATCTACAGATTCAATGCAATCCCTTTTAGAATTTCAATGGAAAATAGAAAAAATAATCCTAAAATTTAAATGATGCTTCAATAGACCCAAGTATCCAAAAAAAGTCTTGAGAAAGAACAAGCATGAAAGCATCACACCTCCTAATTTCAAACTATATTACAAAGCGATGGTAATCAAAACAATATGATACTGGCATAAAAAGAGATACATAAGCCAGTGGCACAGATTGGAGTGCCAAGAAATAAACCCATGTGCATGCAGCCAACTAATATTTGAAATACTCAGTGGAGAAAGGATAGTCTCTTCAATAAAAGGTATTAAGAAAACTAGATATTTATATGCAGAAGAATGAAATTAGACTCCTATCTTAAAACCTTTCACAAAAATTAACTAAAAATGGAGGGGGGACTTAACTCTAAAACCTGAAGCTATGAAACTCCTAGAAGAAAATATGGGGGAAGAAACTCTAAGACGTTGATCTTGGCAAATATTTTTAGGACGTAACTCCAAAAGCAAGAATTAACAATTACGTCAAACTCAAAAGCTCTGCATAGTCAAAGAAACAATCAACATAATGAAAAAACAACCTATGGATTGGGAGAAAATATTTACAAACCATGTATGTAACAAAGAGTTAATATCCAAAATATATATGGGACTCATACAACTCAATAGCAAAAATAAATAAGTAAATAATCCAATTTATAAAGGCCAAAGGAATGAATAGACATTTAAAAAAAGAAATCCAAATGCCATCAGATACATGAAAAGATGTTCAACATCACTAATGATCAGAGAAATGCAAATCAAAACCACAGTGAGATATTACATTACCTCACACCTGTTAGAGTGACTATTACAAAAAACAAAACAAACAAAAAATAAGAGATAGCATGTGTTGGTGAGGACCTTTAAAAAAGAACCCTTGTGTCCTATCGGTACAGCCACCCTGGAAAACAGTATGGAAGTTCCTCAGAAAATTGAAAGTAGATATACCATATGATCCACAATTTCATTTCTGAATATATACCCAAAGGAAATGAAATCACTATCTCAAAGAGTTAACTTCATTTCCAGGTTCATTATAGCATTATTCATAATAGTCAAGACATGGCTACAACCGAAGTGTCCATCAATGGAAGAATGGATAAAGATATATACACAATAAAGTGCATATTCAGCCATATAAAAGAAGGAAATCCTGCCATTTACAACAATATGAATCTTAAAGAGAATTATGCTAAGTAAAATTTGTCAGACAGAGATAAACAAATACTGTATGAGCTCATATATCTATGTGATCTAAAAAAGCTGAAATAAAGAGTAGAACAGCAGTTCCCAGGGATGAGTGAAAGATGAGAGAAATGAGGAGATGTTTGTTAAAGAGTGCAAGCTTCCAGTTACAAAGAGGAATTCATTCTGGAGATCTAATGTATGGCATGGTGACTATAGTTAACTATCTGCTCCAAGTATTGGATACTTGAAAATGGCTATCCGAGTAGATTTTAAATGTTCTCACAATAAGAGCAACAACAAAATGGTAGTTATGTGAGGTGAAGGATGTGTTAACTAACCTTCCTGTCATAAACATTCCACAATATATATGTCTATCAAATCATCGCATTAGACACCTTAAACTTACACAATGTTATATGTTAGTTATATCTCAGTAAAGCTGGGTGGTTGAAAGAATGAGAAATGCTAAAACAGACAGAGGGTTAGAAGAGCAGTGGCTGGCATTGAAGCCATCAGCCTTAGCAGCATCAGAAGATGGCACTCTCAGTACAGATTATGCAGCTTTCACAGTCCTAAGTGCCCTGGGCCCAGATTTAGGGACAGACTCAGCTGCTTCACTACCACATCTTGCAGTCTCTACTACTAGGCAGTACTAGCTACTAAGGCTGTGGGGGCATCAACAAGGAAATTTCATATAGTCATCAACTAGTAAAAATGACCATTATTGATGGATACTGTGGACACCATGGACACTGCCAGAGGCAGTGGTGTTTCTTGCTTTAGCAACAACAGGAAATAGGAAATAGCATCACACCCAGGGTCTCATCATCAGAAAGCAGCATCTAACACAGTACCTGAAACAGTAGTTATACATTGAATATTTATGGTATGTATAAATGAATAACGGATGGATGGATGGATGGATGGATGGATGGATGGATGGATGGATGGATGAACTAGAAAATATCTACCCCACTGGACATATGCTTTCATATCTAGAAATAAACTCCAAAGGTTGCCTTTAAAAATATATGAAGGGAATATTTGTGAACGCTTAAAATTCCAGAAGTCTGAGGGAGGAAGAATTGGCATTTGATTGTAAGTAGAATCCTAATGAAGTATATTGGACTCATGTTTGAAAGGAAAACCATATGAATAGAGAAGATGATCAGCCACATAAGAAGGGGAAGAAGGAGGATCCCAGAGGAAGAAAATGTTTACAAATAACTATGCAAGTGTTATCTACAGAAAAAGAAATTCTGACTGAACAGTAACATTTTCAATTTCTTGGCAACATTATCCTTAGAGTACCTCAATCTATCCTAACTGGGGCACACTTCTTGAATCACTCTTAATATTTGGATCCACTGCTTACCAATAGTCTACCAATTCAGGCATTTGGTTATAATGTTCTCTAAAATGCAACAAATTTGTCCATAGGAGACAATTCTCTGAGAGCCTGGTCAATGCTAGGCCACCTAAAGAGATGGTGCTATCTCTGTATGCTGGCAAAATAAGATTTCTAAGCTCCAGGGCTGAGGACTAGTGATGCCTTGATGGTGGTGGAATTCCCAGGATGAATGTTACAAGCTGTGGAAAGTGGTTGGTGACTAGCCAGTGTCTTAGACTTCTCTGCAATGCTCTGTGCCTTTGCTAACATAACCTGTCTCCCAGAGAGCCAGAAGAGGAGAGGAGGAAACTGGTGGACATCACTTGTCAACTAGTGGTTTCTAATCAACACAGGAAACATCTTGGAGTCCTCCAGGAATGTGTAAAGGATTTTTAAATCTCTGAATTGTTCTACAGAGTAAATAAAAGCAGAATCAGAGAAAACCCATTCTGTATCTGTCACTATGATTATACTTTGCCAGGCCAGGGTCTCTGGCAAACTGTATTTACCCTGTAATTATCCCAAATCTAATAAAATTCAAAGTTACTTACGATCTGTTTCTGTACATCTCATCAAATCATCAATTACCCCCAAATTACCAAGTTCATAGTCCACTGTTTATCTTTGTGTCTCTGAAACATTTGACATTGTAGATTGCCAGCTCTTCACGTAAGGTTTTTTCTCATTAGACACAATGATGTGACAACATGCTGCCTCTCCCCTTTTCTCTCCAGAAGCTTCTTCATTAATTCTGATTTCTTCTCCTCATACTAACTGAAGTTTTGGTCTTCAGTTCGTATGAACTTCTACTCTCTGTCCTTTTTCCTAGTGAGTCCTGACCTATTCTGACTACTCCAATAACACTCAACCACTATTTACTTATTGAGCAACTCCTGTGGGATATCTATCATCTCCTTACTTGTGGCGCAAGCCCAGCCCTGAGTGGTGTCTTGAACTTTGGATTCATACCCATAACAAGATTTCTGGGTATTTATATGTTGATGGCCTTAACATTGCCTCCAAACCAATTATAAGTTTTATCACAAGTAACAAGACACACAAATCAAAGTAGCCTAAACATACATGAAAATTATTGACTTAAGCCCAGGTATACAGAAAATTTCAGGATTCTAGATTCTTCTCTGTACCCATAAAGATGACAAATGCAAAAATGAAGAAAGGTGGAGACCAGGGACACTGGTACAAGTTGTTAGACTGCATGCTACCATCTGAACTTGTCCAGTGGATCTAGAACTTCCATCACCATCCAGTCACCACAACCACCACTGAGAAACCCATCTTTCTTATACCAAACAAGGCCCTTTTGGTCTTTTGCCCTGGACCTGTAACATTCTGGACTAGTTGTGTTCTCAGTTGTGGCCAAGTGTAACATATATACAATAAATCATCTCTTCTGGTGCCTTAAAAAGAAAAATCCTCAGATGAGCTTCCTCATGGTAACAAAATGGTTGCAGCAGTTTCAGGACTCTGAAATCTCAGATTACAGAAAAAGAGGGCCTGTCTTCCACAGCCATTGAACAGAAGTTAAGGGCTATATTCTGACTAATGAATTGGGGTCAGCACCTACCTCTGTATGGTCACTGTGGCTAGAAAAATGCTTTGAGCCATTAATTAAGACCACAGGTCCAGGCTTATTCCTGAATCAGTTTTGGGTGCAAGAGGATGTGATCATCATGATTAACTTAGACCAAGCAGAGTCCTTCTCAGAAGTAAGAGGTGAGGCCGATCCCACCAAGAGCATGGCTGCTGCTACAAAATGGGACAGGGTGGAATGAATGCCAGAAAGGCAAACAATAGTTTTAGCTACATCTTGTCTATGTATTTGGAACCCAGGGAAAAAGAAGAGTTCTATAGAGTTAAGTTTGTAAATAGTTAAGGGTTCACTTCACTCCTTGTGTATATTAACCAGTTTAAATGATATGGTTCAAGAGTCTATTCTTTATATCTCTGACTTTTAACAGAAGTATGCAAAACACAATTTAAGCATTTAATGATGATTTGAGGTCATCATGATGTAAATGTATTACTGAGGTGTTTTGGGTTTTGTTTTTTGTTTTTGTTTTCTGTAAATATACTATTGTACCAGTTACAATGCAGTGACTGACCCCAGTAGTTACTGAGCTGTGCCTGGCTGTGGCCAATTAAATGAGTCCAGAGCACTATGCACTTTAACAAATTGTATCAACTTTTTATGACTTTTCTTTCTTGTCCCTTTCTCCAAATTGCTATTTCTAATCTACAGTGGAACTGGGAACCACATAATGAAGCTTTTAAAATTATGTATAAGTTAAAAGTAAAATTGAAATTGCCTAGAAGGAAACAGGCAGAAATGCAAATGGGTTGCCTCTAAGCAAGGGCATTAACTTGTTTTTATTTATTTTTGTTTTCTTGTTATTTTTTCCTATAATGATTAAGAGTAACTTTTATGATCTCTCTCTCACACACACCACACACACATGCAAAAACTAACAAAGTAAATAAGATGTGGATGGTGACTTAGAGTTCCCCAGGTAGAAAAATATCCCAGGTATTACCTCTCACAGCCTGTGACAGTTCCTCTAGCAGATTGGAGGCTTTGTTGTTGATTTCCTGATTCCTGTTGCCTGGTGTGTTCTGAGTCAGGAAGTACACACACTTGAGGAGAAGAGATCATGGGAAAGTCAGAATATACCAGAGGGAAGGTCAGCTGCTTACCCAGCATGAGGCCTTGAGCTGGTGGGTCACCACCAGGAAGAGACTGGACCGCAGCCTTACAGATGGGAAACCCAGTCTGGCCTGTGCCCCGGGGTTGGACAGATCATGAGGATGATGACTCAACACTGTGGAAGCTCATAAGCGACATGTGTGCTTCTTACCCAGAACACCAATTTAATGACAGACAATGAAAAGGGATCTGCTAGTCACAGGAATTTTTCTTCCAGCATAGAAGCCATATGGGGAGCCAAATTATAATTAGAAGATTGATTTGGTAAGCATAAAATTAGAATAAACTACAAAGTGGCAAAAAGTTAAAATAGCCTGTTACCTCCATTCATCATCACACTAGGTCATATCTGCTAACCACACTAGCCTCCCTCATAAGGCCTTAGGCCACACCAAACAATGTGTTTTGGGCACTTTCTAACTTTGTCTCTATGGCTCACCATTGTGTTTACTTCATTACCAAACAAGACCTCCTTTCTAATGAGCTGTCCTTTCTTTAGAGAACATAATACTTTCACAGGTTATAGATAAAGATTACTGCTCTTAAAATTATTTTGCATACTTCTAAGTATAGCTCCGGGAGAGCCGTTTTCAGTTCCAGGAATACCCCATAGTTACCTCCCATTCTACATTCTACATTCAACTTCAAGAGCTGAAATCCAAATAGAAAAGGGTTCAGATAAAACCAAACTCATTATCTTCCCCACAGCTCCTCCACTGAGCCATCTAGTTCCCCAAACTAACTTAAAAAAAACCAGCAGCTAGTAATATACTTACTGTATATTCTTCTCCCTCTGCTGCCCCTTATTCTTGGGGTAACCAAGTCTTGCTGCTGCTTCTCCATGTCTCTCCCATGAATCATTTTCTTTCCACTCTCATTGCCCCACTATTTTTATATCAACCTGAATTACTGAACTAGTCCAGTCATTTCTTCCCTTGCCTCCTGTCTCTTTTTCTCTACCTTCATCTACATATTATTGCCCTATTAATCTTCTAGAAACTTTCTCATTCAAGATATTTAAGGGCTCCTTATTCCACAAAGAATGAAGTACAATGCCTTGGACCAGTGCTCAAAGCCCTCCTAAATCTGGCCTGTTTTGTCTTTACTTTCTATGACTCCTCAACACAAACCCTCATTTCAGCCTCTGTATACTCACTGTGGACAAAGGAAAAAGTCAATTACAAACGGTGCAAATGTTTCGTAACCCAAATCTATAGAGAAGAAGTCTCAGAAATTAATACAGATATAGTTTGCAGATTTTCATTTTAACAGCTCATTCAGCTTTTTTCCCCCAATTTCCTATATTTACCTTCACAGACACGTACATAAACTCATAGCACCATGGCCAGTTAACAGATGATGAAGATGTTTGCATGGTTTCAATCATGCTTCTGAAGGAAACCTACATCCGTTCAAGGTAGGTCTTAAACCAATGACAACATTACACAGACAGTGAGTAAACTGTATTGACTTGTGACATACCATCATTCAGAAATGTCCTGAAACAAAAATGTTTCTGACATTTAATGCGATGAAAACTCTGCTTATTTCTTACATAGGATATGACCTTGAGGAACATAACATGAACTGACAAGCTTAGTCACCTCTCAATAAGACTCCAACACAAAATGATTTGAGCGATAAAGGGAATATATTGACTCATGTAACCCCAAAGTCCAGCCATGGCTACATGCAAGTGTGCAAATATGGTCAGTAGGACACCTCTCCATATCTCAGTTCTGCATTTCTCCATGAAGATTCTTTCTACATAGGAGAAAAGATAGTCACCAGCAGCTCAGGCCCAGCAAGACAAGCAAAAAGATGGTGTCATTTTCCGGATATCAATAAACATCCTAGGTTGGGTTCTTATTGGCCCAGCTCAAGTCATGTGCCCATTACTGAACCAATCACTGTGCCAGGGAATCCCTTCTCCCTGCTGAGGCCAGAGGATCTGGTCAGCCCCAATGATATGGAGAAATCCACATCAACGTTAATTAGAATCTTGGGAGTCTAATGTTTGTCTCTTCCTTTAGCAATGGACAAAATGTGATTTCCAAAGGAAAATCATGGTGCTGTCGTCAGAAGAAAGAACAGTTATGAAACAAACAGGTCACCCTGAGGGTAGATTTTTACACTCATGAACATTCCTATTTTCGTATGCTCACTAATGAGTCCCCCAGCTTTCTAATCAAAATTTAAGATGAAGTTGGCAATTTGTATCAACTTTTTAATATACATACCCTTAACCCAGTGATTCTATTTCTAGGAATAGTAGCTATGCTAGCAAGTGTTTTCCTGTGTGCCCACAACTGGCCTAAGCATACTGCATGTAACATAGCACCCTAGGATGAAATGGCATTATATCCATTTTTGACCTCAAGAAGTTGAGCTTAGAGAGGTTAAGTGACTTAAACAAAGTTGCACAGCTAATAAGAGGGAAAGCCAGAATTCAGCCTTCAACGTCTTCAAAACTATTAGCTACTTGCCTTTTGAGTCTCTGTGGCATATAGTTTCATGAATTTATTCTAAGAAATATGACAGGTGAGAAAAGAAGTACTCCCAGGATGTTATTTATAAGTACTTGTCCACAGAACTCAAGTGTGAAATAAAGAATCAATAAATGATGTCAGCCTACATATGTCCCTTCATTATCAGTAACTATATACTAAGTTCCTACTTTATAAAATGTTAAAAGATTAATGGTTTGGAGTGTTTTTTGTTTGTTCGTTTTGATTTTGGTTTTTTTGGTGAGGTTGTGAAATTACAAGTGTGTTCAAATCGCTGCCTGAACTACAAAAGCATCCACACAGTCAAGGTTAATCAAACACAGTAAGGCCTTGTGCATTGTTTTATATCTATCACCATGTCAGTTTATCATTTAGGAAAAAATTGAGTCCTTAATCTGTACAACCACTCAAAATGTATCTTTGTATGTTGTAGCTGTCTGCTATCAGGCCAAAGGGAGACTTCGGCTAAATTATTTAACTTTGATGATTCTCAGCACTGGAGCATTCCATCAGATGGGAAAGTGAGGGGCCTGGGAGCCCGCAAGGGGCTAGTTTTAAATGTTGAACCCCAGACTAAAGAGCTTCCTTTAGCAATTAGAAACTTTCATTCTGCTCCAGTCCCTAAATCGGAAGAGGGGACAGGCCACCAATAGCTCTGAAACTTCTAAAAAGTTTAGACTCCTACTAGTAAGGACAGCTGGAAGAGTAGACACACTGGCATAGGTTTCTGACATGCTGTCTGGGCTGGGTGGGGGCAGGGGGAACTCAAACGATATACGTCATTAATGAATCACTGTCACCTTTTAAAAAGATGGATATTAGTGCAAAATAAGTGAAGTTTTTACTAGACCTCAGATTTTGCTATTTTTTTCTCTCTTTTTTTTAACTTCTTATGATACCTAGAAAGATCAGTGTATAGTCAGTCTCTTTTTCACCATGCCTCTATTTCTCATTATCCTCAGGAATGTATCCTCAGCAAATACAGTCTTAAAACACTCCTGAAAATCACATAAAGGAGAAACTCATTTGCACGAGAGTAATGATTTAGTTCTGTGAACTTTTAATTTGCATAATCCCCTTGCCTTTCCCCACTTTCTTAAGGTCTTTGATATATTTTTCTCCAAATGACGAGGGTTGGGAGAAAGAATTAAGGAAGCATCAAAGTCCCAGCTCTTGTGTCCTCAGCTATTACATTAATCTTTAAGATTCTCTCTCCCGTTTATTAAAAATCAGTGACTCATCCAACTTTACACAGAAATCCACATCAAAGTTAATTAGAATCTTGGGAGTCTAATGTTTGTCTCTTCCTTTATTAATTCCTAGAAGGTTGAAACAAGGCTCTGTGTGTGATTGTGGAAGAAGAAAAAAAGAGAAGCTATCGTAGACATAACCCGCCTGTATCAGGATTTAGAACTGGACCCCAACTCACTTGGTACAAAGAAGGACCAGCCCTCTAGGCAGTCCATTTGATGGTCAGGTCAACCTCCTGTGGAACGGAGGTGAACCATGACCCCAGCCTAAAAGACAGAGGATGGAGGTAAGAATTAAGCAATGGAGAATAGAGACCTGTTTGCTGATTTATTTTCCCTCCCTCTGCTATGATCAGGAAAAGCAGCCAATTATGCTGATGAACTGATTTTCTCTCCTTCCTTCTTGTGAAGTTTAAAAAAGAAAAATACCATGCAGCTTTGCAAAACTTCTACTGGAAGCAGGGGATGGCGGAGAGTGCCCGAGATAAGACAGGGGCAAGATGGAAATTATCATGCAGCAAGACATGTTTGCATTTGGTTTCTTGAAGTGTACCTGGACACAAAATGTAGGGAAAGGACATGAGTAGGACAGGGGATTCGATCTACTATACTTATTAGTGAGAAACTGACAGCAACAGCTCCAGGACTTTATTGCATATTGATTTTGCTTTAGGAGGTTTGTGTAGAAATCACATAAAACAAATTGAGATAACTAATTTTCTTCCTAAACTGTTCTTGAAAAGTGTTGAGGAATTTCCAGTGTATTTTCTTACTTTAAAAAATTAGTTGCATTACCATCCTAAAGTCTACAGAAAATGCAATAGGAAAGCCACGAAACTCACACTTCTGCCCTGCAAGAGGCTTGAATCACCCACAGAAAGACAAGTTACAGTTTTAGAACTGCATAATAAATCTATTTCGTATTAGTACATTTGAAACTACTTTTATAGAGTCATATACTTCTGTGCTATATGTAAGAAGATAATTCGAAGTCCTAGGAAAACTTAAAACCAAAAAACATCAGTATTGAATGTAACCCACATTGGGGGCTGATGCAGGCACTGGGCCCCCTGAGAAGTGCTCCCCAACCGGAGAGTGCTTGGAGCCCCCCACAACCCAGGGGCCACCAGGTCTCTGCATGTGCACCTGCTCCCCCACCATGCCCTGAACCTGGCAGTGAACTCTCTGCCAGTTGGCCACCCCTTGAATCACCAGGTGAGTCCCGAGGTGCAGGTAGGTAAAAAATAAACGTCTCCCTGAGCTCTGGCCTGCACAGTGTTTGACCCTAGAGGACTCTCAGAGCAACATGCTGATGCTCTAACGTGGTCCGCAGTTGAGTGCATCAGCACTTTCCCTTATCTGCCCTCTCTCCGTCCATGGGATCCAGCCAGCACTGCAGGACCAAGGACACATTCGGAGAACAGTTGCTGCGCTGTATTCAGGACTTCCTCCCACCCTAATGACTAAGGCTTTGTTCTGGGTCAAGTTCCACATGGTCAGATCCTTTCTTCCCAGCACTTTTCTCTCCCTATCCCCCCACCTTTCTCTCCCCATCAAAACACAATTGTCAGGCAATCTCACCAACTTGCTCCTGAGCCCCAGCAACAAACCAGTTCAAGGTCACTTCCCAGGGGGCTCTTCTGCCTCCAACCAACAAGAAATCCAGTCAAGCTGAAATCCCAGAAGTATTGATAATTCCAAGAAGGGACCAGGAAAAAAAAAATGCAGAAGGTAATGGGGCTTTCAGTCATACTGAAGAATGACCATAAGATTACTTTGGATTAATGAATGGATGCTTCACACCACTACATCGGATGGCTAAAATGTAGGGGTAGGAATGGGCACAAATGGCTTGAATGTGATAAACAATCTATAATATTCACATTTTCATATAATACCAGATAAGACCAAACTTATGCTTCAAAATTTACATGGCCAAGTTCATGGTCTTATGGCAGCTTTATCACACTTCTACCCATTACTGCCTATTCCCTTTGAGATATTAAAAGGGTTCGGTTATATCATCCCTTGACCTTTCCTTCCCCCACAATGTACATTTAAACTTTGTTTCCACTTTTCAATGTTCAAACAATCCTGCTTTTAAGGAGCAGGGTTTTGTTTGTTTTGTATGAAACAAAATGATAAATACTGAATTTTGACACACACTCTGCAACACTGATTCAACACAATCAAATGAGACCTTTTTTTTTTTTTTGAAAAAAATTTTAATGTTTATTTTTGAGAGAGTGTGTGAGCAGGGGAGGGTCAGAAAGAGAAGGAGACACAGAATCCGAAGCAGGCTCCCAGCTCTGAGCTGTCAGCACAGAACCTGACGTGAGGCAAACTATTGGGCAAATGTGGGGCAAACTGTGAGACGTGGGGCAAACTGTGAGATCACGACCTGAACCAAAGTCAGACACTTAACCAATTGAGCCACCCAGCTGCCCCAAGACCTTTTGTTTTGATTCAATATGTATAAGAGATATCATTCAGAGGAGTCGTGCTTTGTGCAAGGATAGGGTCTAAAGTCAGCATATAAAATAAAACCATATAACACCTGAGTTTATGAATAACTCCCTTAACCTAATTTGAAAGGCATAGTTTTGTATGTACAGCCCCTTGCAGTACTATACAGTTGACCCTTGAACAATGCAGGTTAGGGGTGCTGACTCCCCTATGCAGTTGAAAATCCACATATAACTTTTGACTCCCTTAAAACTTAACTACTGATATCCCGGTGTTGACCAGAAGCCTTGCCAATAACAGAAACAGTCAATTAACATATACTTCATATGCTTTACTTACTGTACACTGCATGAAAGGAGACTATATTTACACTATTCTACTGTATTTATAAAAAAAATAAATCCACATAAATGACCTGAAGTTCAAATCTGTATTGCTTAGAGGCCAACTGTAGATCACTTACAAATGATTTCACTTAATATATGAGATGTGAAAAATATACCATCATTAACATTTTTAATTTCATAAGAAAAGAGAGTGAGAAGTTGGTAATCTTCATTGAGTTCTAGAGGATGCAGTGGTTTTATGTTTAGAGTGCATGTTCTAGTAAACAAACAAACACCAAAACTGTGCCTTTAAGAGTGAAAATTATGTGGAGCAGCAAAATGCTCCACTCTGAGAATCACACAAGAGCTGAGACAATCCAAGGCAGCACCAGTTGTTGCTGTCATGGTGGATGTACTATTAAAATGAATATTTTGGGGGCGCCTGGGTGCTCAGTCGGTTAAGCATCTGACTTCAGCTTAGGTCATGAACTTGTGGTTTGTTAGTTCAAGCCCCCAGTGAGGCTCTGTGCTTGACAGCTCAGAGCCTGGAGACTACTTCAGATTCTGTGTCTCCCTCTCTCTCTCTCTGTTCCTCCCCCCGCCCCCACACACACTTTGTTTCCCTCTCTCTCAAAAATAAAGATTAAAAAAAATTAAAAGTAAATAAATAAAATGAATATTTTTGCCCTTCTCTCACTTCTCTCTTGCTTGTATTGTGTTGTAGGCTGTTGGTTTGCTAAGCTTAGCACTTTTAGTTGAATTCCCATAAATTAAATGTGAATGAAATGCAACTCCATTATAGAAGGAGAAAATTATGTATCAGATTGATTACCCAGCAGTGCTTGCTTATTTATCTATTTAATCTAAATAGGAAGGTTGACTCCTTTTCACCAGGGGATTGAACCATCCTGTTGCTGCCTCATGCAGATGTCCATACACACATGCATAATCTGCATGCGTGTACCTCACACACACACATGCATACTCACAAGCACCCTGGCTACCACCAAAGAGACAGTAAGGGAAACACCTCCCTCCAAAACCTCCAGTCAGGATTCATTCAACTTCTTCCCACTAGTCATTAAACTCCTTGGCATCTACAACTCCCACCTCGACCTCACCGAGCAGCAAGATGTCTCGCCCACTTCCCTGTGCCCCCGGAGGCTCCTACGTGTGGTCCACAATGCCCCATTGGCACTGAGCTCTTCTGGGGCCCTCTGCATCCCGCCCCCATTCGGGGCCCTGCTGTGGTCACCACTATTCCAGGGGCCACCTCTTTGTCCCCACGCCCACCCCAGGGCTGTGGGCGGGGCCTCCATGATAGCAGCATTTGCTGAGGCAGCCAGGGCTACCACTGTCTCTCGCCTAGAAAGACAAGAAGCTGAGGGAATCAGAGGATATTCTTAGGTACTAGTCAGCTCTTTGAGAGTTCAAGGTCTGAATTCCAGATTATATGGAATCTCGAGAATACTACATCAAGTGGGTAAGAGGGACCTCGCCAGCAGTAGGACAAATTTCGAGGTGGTTGATTGTGGGGAAGCGATTAACATGCATAAAAACAGTCATTTGCATAGCACTTAGAATATTCTAAGCACTGTTTTAAGTACTTTATACACATTAGCTCACTTAAGGCAATTATTTTGGTCCCTTTCAATGTTAAGAACGTTTGTACCTGTATATGGCCTGCTAGCCACTGCCCTGAATTTTTCATAGGAGTAAAATTCTTTTGTCTCCCATAATCAGTCAGAGTGACAGTTCCATCTTCCTGGTCAGGGCATATTTAGATTCCATTGTGCCGATACCTGGCTTCCCCCAAATTCTGAACAGTCCTAGATTGCTAGATTGTAATACAAAACTTTAGCTTCCTAGGGAGAGACAATGTGTCAGTTCACATTTTTAAACCTTTTTTATAATAAAAATGAGTAGGAAATGCTTATATATTTATATATATATACACATATGAACGGATGTATTTATCTCATATATATCTCAAACATCTCTCTCATATATAAACATGTATATCATATATAAATATAAATGATATATACATATATGATATATAAACATATATGTCATATGTAAGCATGCATATATATATCATATGTAAACATATATCATAAATAAATATATATCATATATAATATATAAATATATGGGATATATATGAATTAAACACATATTAAAAAGAGTAAAATGAATCCTTATATAACAAGTCCCATCTTCAACAATTACCAACATGTGAATAATCTTGTTTCATCTATACTCCTCCCACAGAATTATTTTGGAGCAAATTACAGACATCCTATTATTCCATCTGTAAATACTTTGGTATGTGTGCCAGTTATCAGTTTAAAACTCTTCAGCTTAGGGCACCTGGGGGCTCAGTCAATTAAGTGTCCGACTCAGATCACGATCTCAAGGTTCCTAAGTTCGAGCCCCACATGGGGCTTGCTGCTTTCAGCACAGAGCCCACTTTAGATCCTCTGTCTGCCTCTCTCTCTCTGTTCCCCCCCTCTTAAAAATGAATAAACATTTTAAAAAATAAAGATGAAAAATAAATAAATAAAACTCTTCAGCTCCCAAATCCACTCTCTTTGCTCCATTGGGTGTAGCTGGACGCTACATTTATTTCTCTTTTGCGGGCAGGCAAGACGTTAAGCCTTGTCTGTAGAGGGCGCCAGAGGGACATTGGGAGAGGAAGCGCCATCTCTTCCAGATGCCACTGTCTCTGCCTGTTCCCACAGGTGAAAGCAGCTACAGTTCATGACAGCACAGTGGTGCTCAGTGAGTTCTGCTGGCATCTAAGCTAGCTTCCCGGGGGGGGTCTCACAGGTGCCGGATTGGTGTCTTCCGATGGAGTTGGATGGCCACCCCTAGCATGTGCCACCCCAGTGAACTGCTCTAGTATCCAGTGGGCCACAAGCTCAACCTCTCCAAAGAGATCTGGATCTTACCACTGGAGGTGAGTGGGAGAGAGGGCCCTGTTCCTTCCTTCCCTGGGTGCTCTGTCTCTTCCCTGGAAATAGTGGCCTCTCCTTATCTCCCTTCTTGTGCTATTCTTTAGTGTTGGCTTTACCCTGTTCACCTGCAGTTAATGTTACTAATTAATAATTCTTTATATTAAATTTTCTCCATTTAGACTACTGTGCTATTTCCATTCTGACAACATCAACATCATACAAAATGTAACTCCAAAAAATAAGGACTCTTTCAACACAGCCACAAAACCATGTCACACTTGATCATTATCTAAGCACTATTCAGATTTTCCAAACTGTCTAATAAATGCTTTTTATTTTCTCTCCAATTGTTTCTTTTCCAATCAGAATTCAAATAATTCATTTGATTGATGTTTCTCTTAAATGCCTTTTCTATAACCACTTGTCCACTCCCCACCCTGGTTTTCCTTATTTTTGATTTGTTGAAGAATCAGGGCTGTTGGTGTTATAATTTCTTAAGGTATTGCTCAACTCAATCTTCTATACCTACCTAGTAGTTTTATCTAGAAACTTGAATAGGTTCAAGTTCAATTTTTTTGAAAGAATACTGGTGATAATATTTCTTATTGCTTCATATGAGAAGGTATATAATGTTATAATGTCTGGTTGTCTTTTTTTTGGTGATTGACCAGGGAGATCCTGAATCGCCAACTAGATCTATCAAGAAGTTTCTCATAAATTATTCCAAAATGATTTTAAAAGTTATTTTTTCTTTTGAAGATAATGCCTTTTGACTTCACAGCAATGTTTCCCATTCAAATTTATAACTATATTTAGAATTTTAATTTTACTTAGCAACTTTGATTTCATATCTCGATGATTCTTAACAGAATTAACAAAAGTGTGTAATTTACTTATCTTTAATATATATACTTAATAAATTCAGAATAACAACATCACTAATGATATTTCTTCCTAATTAATTTTTAATTTAGGATCTATCCACTAAGAATGCCTTCATCAGACTGTGTTTTTACAATATTTTAAATACTTCTTTTCTGTTGTGGCTAAACCACCAACAGAAATTTATTTCATTTTGCTTTTGCTCTAGAGATGCATTTTATTGTGATTTTATGTATATGGGTGTGTTGTATGCATCTATATGCAAACCATTTCCATGATTCTAAAGTTATATCTACAAAACAGAACTATTTAGTAAAGTCTAGCTTCCATCCATGTTCTCTTCCTTTTAAGAAATCACTTTTTGAGGCCCTCGGGTGGCTCAGTCGGTTAAGCGTCTGACTTTGGCTCAGGTCATAATCTCACAGTTCATGGGTTCAAGCCCTGCATCGGGCTCTGTGGTGACAGCTCAGAGCCTGGAGCCTGCTTAAGATTCTGTGTCTCCCTCTCTCTCTGCCCCTCTTGCACTCTGTTGGTCTCTCTCTCAAAAATAAACATTAAAAATTTTTAAATCACTTTATTAATTTGCCAATTCATTCATTTTTAAAATTTAAAGCAAATATTCACGTTCCTTTTTTTAAAAATATTTTTAAATGTTTATGTATTTTGTGTGAGAGAGAGAGACAGAGTGCAAGCTGGGGAGGGGTAGAAAGAGAGGGACACAGGATCAGAATCAGGCTCTGGGCTCTGAGATGTCAGCATAGAGTCCAATGCGGGGCTCAAACTCATGAACCATGAGGTTATGACCTGAGCCAAAGTCAGATGCCCAATCGACTGAGCACCCAGGTGTCCCATACTCCCTTTCTTTAAAAAAAGGTAGCACGCTATATGTACTGTTCTATACCTGCTTTTTCCCACTTAATATATTCTAAAAATCACTTCATGAAAAAAGTACATGGAGATTTCTGTTGCAACTGCTTGTATCCCACTGAATGAATGTACTATAATGTATTCAGCCATTCCTGAACTGGTGGGCATGAGTTGTGTCCACTCTTTTGCTATTATAGCAAATGCTTCAATAAATATCTTTTGATATTTTTGCCAATGTATCTCTAATTGTATCAGTTAGCTTTTGCTACCTATAGCACACCACCTCAAAACCTAGTTGCATAAAGCACCAGCATTTATTAGCTGAAGATTCTGTAGTTCAGCAATTTAAGCAGGCTCAGTCCTGTCCTTCCTTATGCTGCTCTCACTCATGTGACTGAAGTCAGCTGTCAACTCAGTTGGAGCTGGATAGATCATGATAGACTTATTCACATGTCAGGAGGTTGGCAGGCAGTCAGCCAAGGTGCCTCAAGTGGCCGCTCATCCTCCAGTAGGTGACTAGCACTCATTTATGCGTTCTCATGACACGTTCAGGGCTCCAGGCCCATCAAGAGAGAGCAAGCCCCAAAGCTCAAGTGCTTTTCAATTTTCTCCTTGCATTAAGTTTGCTACTGTCATAGGGCACTGGACAAGCCCATTGTCATCGGAAAAAAGAGACTACCGAAAGGTCTGCAAACAGGCACGGATATTCCAGCAGCCTTTGCAAACAGTTGGCCACAGGGATAGAGGCAGGATTGTTGAGTCACAGGGCACAGTCAAATGTAAAATTGTCAAATCCTACCCCCAACCCTAGAGATTAAACAGTTTACATTCCCTCCAACTACGAATGAAAGCGTTTCTTTATATATATATATATACATACATATATATAAGGTAGGTATATATATGTATGTATATATATATACATATATATAAATTTTTTTAACATTTTCATTCATTTTTGAGAAAAGGAGACACAGAATCTGAAGCAGGCTTCAGGCTGTGAGCTGTCAGCACAGAACCCGACACAGGGCTTGAACCCATGAACTGTGAGATCATGACCTGAGCCAAAGTCAGACGCTTAACTGACTAAGCCGCCCAGGTGCCCCAAACATGTTTCGTATAGTGTTTTAGGGTGTCTTTTCAAACTTTTATAATTTTGCCAATATAAAAGTGAGGAATGGCATCTCATTGGCATTTTAAATTTTTTTAATGTTTATCTTTGAAAGACAGAAGGAACGTGAGTGGGGGAGAGAGAGGAGACACAGAATTGGAAGCAGTCTCCAGGCTCTGAACTGTCAGTATTGTGCCCGATGCGGGGCTCAAACTCAAGCTGTGAGATCATGACATGAGCTGAAGTCAGATGCTTAACCAACTGAGCCACCCAGGTGCCCCTCAATGGTATTTTAATTTGCATGCCTTATTATGAGGTTGGACATTCCTTTCATATGCTTACAGGCCATGTGAATTTTGTGTAAACTGCTTATATTTTTGGTCCATTTTTCCAGAGTGAGTGATCATTTCTTTTACAAGTTTTTTATATATCACGAATATTAGCCCTTTTTCAGTGATATAAATTGCAAATATTTTTCCTAGTTTGTCAAATTAATTTTTAACGTTTCTAGATTTTGAGCCATTGTCAGAAAAGTTTTCTCCATTCTCAAAATAGTTCACCGATGGTCTTCTAATATTTGTATGTGGGGTGATATTAATTATTCTATCTTCCCTATCGAGATACTACCTATATTGTAGACTAGATTTCTTTAATTGGGTCTGTATTCAGTGGACATTTGAAGTATGACTAATCCAAAAATAAATAAAGAATGACTAATCCTAGGTAAAAATGTGAATTAGTCAAATTTCTATTCTCCATCTTTCCCTTCGCTATAGCTGAGTCTGCACTCCCTTTTAAAATCTAACTCTGCCTCCTGTCCAGTACCATCCAGTGAGTCCACAGCAGCCTCCAACCTTCCACGTCGATTAAGTAGGCAAAAGTCTAGGCTTCCGTGTGTGAGACTGTCGATTTCTGGTAGTGTGATGTCAAATTACTCAATCCTTCTAATTCACAGTTTCTATCTGAAGCATGAAAATAGCAAAACCTCCCCCACACGTTCATTTAATAAATGAGATAATCTACATAACGCACTAGCATAGTACTGGCACATAGTAAGTACTCAATAAAATTATAGGTAGCCAATTAAAGGAGGATAGGAGAGGATCCTTAAGCAGTAAGTGACAAAAAAAGAAAGAAAGAAAGAAAATATCTACGATTGCAACTTGTGGAGCTTGATGCAGAAATAGCTCTGTTGGCAGTGATTTATGTGTCATGTGTGAACACCTTTGTATGAGCACATCAATAAGCTGGGAAAAAACACACAATTGTTATGTTTCATTCAGGGATGGTTTTCTGTAGACTGAGTAGTAGGGTCTTTGCTTGGCAAGGAATTTATACACCCTTAAGTACGCCAACTCTGAAAGCTTAACTATGAAAAGAAGGGCAAAACCCTAAGGGGCAGAAAGCACTTTGGGACAGCTCATACCTTAAGAAAATTAGAGTTTTTTAGAATCAAAATCTGAATAGTTGAGCAACTGACCTAAAAACACTGGAGTTCCAGTGTATCCCTCCTACTCCTGGCACTCAGCGTACCTGCTACACCTGTCACTGCTCATCATGTCCGGCCAGAGGCTCCCATCTCAACCAGAGCTGCTCAGGTCAAAGCCGTGTGCCCCAGGTAGCCAACTCCTTCCAGCCACAGTCCTAGGACTGATCCTGTTAAGCTGGTCTTCATTCCAGTGGTTTCTGCGTTAAGAGTCTAGGATGCCAAGTATAAATCTTGAGGCCAAAAAGATATATTAAAGACAGAGCTGGAGCTAATTTGAAATAAGGGAACAGGGGGGCGCCTGGGTGGCTTAGTCGGTTAAGCGTCCGACTTTCGCTTGGGTCATGATCTCGCGGTTCGTGGGTTCGAGCCCCGCGTCAGGCTCTGTGCTGACTGCCAGCTCAGAGCCTGGAGCCTGTTTCAGTCTGTGACTCCCTCTCTCTCTGACCCTCCCCTGCTCACGCTCTCTCTCCTAGAAAAAAAAAAATTAAAAAAAAAAAGAAATAAGGGAACAGGAGGGGCACCTGGCTGACTCAGTCAGTAAAAGCAGCTGATTTCAGCTCAGGTCATGATCTCATAGTTTGGGAGTTCAAGCCCCACGTCAGACTCAGTGCTGACAGCTCAGAAACTGGAGCCCACTTTAGATTCTGTGTCTTCCTCTCTCTCTCTCTCTCTCTCTCTCTCTTCTTCCTCTGCTCATGCTCTGTCTTTCGCACTCAAAAATAAGCATTACAAATTAAAAAAAAAAAAAAGAAGGGAACAGGATAAAAAATACCAAGGTCTTGGGATTACATTTTTGAGATGTGTGAAAGGCTGGGTTTGGCAGTACTGACATGGTTAGAGTTCTTGAACTCAGTGAGCAAATCTAGAGCTGACCTTGGCACATATGAAACTTTCCCCTTAGTGAAGCCAAGAATGGCCTTTTTAAATATCAGAAGAGCGACCTGCCCCTGGGCCCGGAGTTAACTTCGGAAAATGCTTGAGAAAAGTTTCTGCAGTGAAAGCAATATTCTGTATCTTGATAGGGGCTTGAGTTACATAGGCATGGGCATTCGTTAAAAGTCACAGATGTACACTTAAGATTCGTGCATTTCTTTGTATGTAAATTTTACACTAAAAACTGCAGAATATTGAACTCTAGTGAATAAGCATGCTGAAATAAATATTCATGTCTACTTGAAATGTATTAAAAATGGATGAATGAATGTGAAGGATGCAATAAAACTAGTCTCAGATGTTAATGATAAAATCTAAGTGGTGAGGGGCACCTGGGTGGCTCAGTTGGTTAAGGGTCTGACTTCAGCTTGTCATGACCTCACAGTTTGTGGGTTCGAGCCCCACATTAGGCTCTGTGCAAACACCTCAGAGCCTGTCAGCCTGCTTCAGATTCTGTGTCTCCTCCTTTCTCGGTTCGTCCTCTGCTCACACACTCTTGCTCTCTCAAAAATAAAGATTAGCAACACCTGGGTGGCTCAGTTGGGTAACCATCCAACTTCAGCTCAGGTAATGATCTTGCATTCCATGAGTTCGAGTTCCACATTAGGCTCTGTGCTGACAGTTCAGCCTGAACCCCTGCTTTGGATTCTGCGTCTTCCTTTCTCTGCCCCTCCCCCCTTACACTCTTTCTATCTCAAAAGTTAATACTAAAAAAATTTTTTTAAATAGATTTTTAAAGATTTAAAAAAATTTAAGTGGTGAATGCACAAATGTTTGTTCCATAACTTATTCAACATCACTATATATTTGAAATCTTTCATAATAAAATGTTGGAAAGTTACCCAATGCTTTATCAGAAGCAAGCAAACCACTCTGCACTCTGGGTGCACAGCAATTCTGAGGGCCATCACCGGGAATATGGAATTCTTTCCAGTGTACCGTCTGCCTTCTCCTTGGCCATTGACTTCCTCTGTGGCACAAATTCTGGCCCTCATGTCCTCCCTCTTCCTCTGCAGTTTCATAACCACGCCCTCACCCTCTGGGCAAAGGTGAATGAAAAAACAGCACAGGGTACTCAGCTATTGAGCAGATCTTTGTGAAGACTTGACCCTACAGTGCTGTCATGGTAAATTGCCAGCATACATACTTTTCTGTGCTCAGAGAAGACTGCAAAAGCTGGACTGTTTAAATACACACACACACACACACACACACACACACAGCCTGACTGCAATAACTAATATAAATTGCTTAGTATTTCAGATTTAAAATTATAGAAAAGATTTATCTTCTGACAGCATGAAGAAAATGATCAAGATTTGTCTCTTATTTCCACTGCTCATGGAGAAAGAGCTTGACATTTGTTAAGCCCTAGGTATGGTTGTGATGTTTTTGCATCCATCGGCTCACATAGTTCCTCATAGCCCTGTAGGTACATAGCCCCATTATCCTCATTTCATAACAAAGCCCCTGGTCATGGAGTCAGTAAATATTAGATCTAGGACCCAAAAAACCAGGATCTCCTCAGCTCAAAACTTTTTCACCAAAGCACATCATCACCGACATTTAAAATAGGTTATGTCCTGCAAAGCTAACACAACTGCAAGAACAACAGTAGTCACAGGGCCAGGATTTTACAAATAAAGGCAGTTTCTACTTCACCTGTTTTTACCAAAACACCCCCCACCAAAGGATATTTTTTTAAGTTGACACTAGTCAATATATAGTTTATACTCCCCACCAGTGCTGTTGACAAATAAGAACATAAAATTTGGCAAACTTTTCCATATTTTCTATGGCTTTGGGGGGCAGTTTGGGGTTTAATAAACCTGCTTAACTAAAGGGAATTTATTTTTGATGTCAGTGTTGCTAGTTCATACATTAAACAGCCCAACTATTCCCTCATGCTTGGACCACTGGACAAAAATTCTTATCCAATAGAATGGAACCTTCTCCCCACGTGTTAAGCCAAATTCCTAAACGACAGAAACTATGTAGTGTAATCACCCAGTAGATGGCACTAGTTGTGCTGACTACTTTTTATTCTCCTATCCTTAGTCCCGGGACCTAGGTCAGCGGTCTTTGTCTCCTACTAGGGTTATAAATTTTTGAAACAAGACTGGCCCCACATAGCAACCAAATAATGCCTTGCATATTACTTGTGGAAAATATTTAGATCCCCTGTACAGAACAAGACTGCCATCTTTACATAGTGGGTTCTACTAGGCATTCTTAGGAATGTTTATCCGTCTTCAACCACCCTACTTTACACTTTGGCCAGCCTCACTCCACATAATAAAGTAGGGGACTGAGGAATGCTCTGGGGGATAAGAGGAAGGTAGAAAATACTGTAAACATGTATCTTGCTGAGATAAGCAGTAATAAAATCTATTTTTAGAAAATTCAACAGAAACCTTGTGTGAAAAAGCTTTTTACATTTAGGCCCAAATGAAGCTAGGTGACTATTATAATCTGATTTTAGTATTGACATAATTTGAATAGTTTTACTTGATTGAACCTGATTCAAAACTGAACAATGCTCACATCTAGAGGCCACACTTTGACCCTATTTTGCTTGGGACTACCCTGCTTTACCCATCAATTCTGCCCTTTGGAGGCATATGCTTCTACAATTTTCCCTTGTTTTACAAACCAGGTTTGGTATATTCTTGCTTCACAATAATAAAGGAACCTAAGAATGTATGGAGATATATATATGTGCCATTTCAAAGCAAAGTTGTTTTGGTATTGGGGGAAATGTTAAGGGCAAGAGATAAAAATCTTCAGGGTCATTATCTCAAGTGCTGCTCTGCCAGACCTACACTTGTGAACTCTCCTGATACAGCAGGGAACCAATTCCTAGTCCTAACAGGTTCCTGGGGGAAATCTAATACAGCTGGCTTATAAACCATTGCTTCAGTTTTACTCGACATACATGCAATATATGGACAAGAAATGAACTCCATGTGCAAGAGATTTTGATGGAGTAAAACAGAAAATTGACTTTTGGTTGGAAATGGTAAAGAACCGGTTTCTAAGGCCATGCCAAGTCCTTAAGTTGAGGTTATTAGTAAGTGCATGTGATCATGAGGACTATGGGGTCAATGGTCTCTCTACACTTGGGGTCCATCACAATTCAGCAGCTAGTTACCAAGCTTTGGACTGGCATGACCTTAAAACTTGCAGGGTCACACTGCACTTATAAGTTACCTATCAAGGCCTTTCAAAAGGCTTAAATGTCTACTAGTCAAACTTGTTAAAATGCTCATTTTACTGCATTACACCAGTTACCTCATAGTAGTAAACAGCCCTTAAAAAACATCTTTAGGTTGAACATTCTCAGTGTGAAAAGTATTAAATATATGGCTTATTAGGAACAGTCGGACTTGATTTTCTCTAGTCTGTTTCTTATTTTGTGATCTGTGCTTTGAGAAACATCATTAGACACTTTAAGCTCAGAAACCTGGAGTAATTTGGTTATAATATTTGAACAAAAGTCTGGTTATCCCTAATAAAAAAGCTTCAAGGGATTTGGAGAAAAGTTGAATATACCTGGAAAGCAAAATATTTTTCCTAAGCTTCTCCCCGAGGACCTAACAACGTACCATTCATGACAGTGCTATTTTCCAAAGGTCTTGACCTTTGGAAAATAGCACTGTCATGAATGGTACGTTTCCTCAGAAGCATACCTCAACTGTTAATCATTGTAACTGCTTTGTGAAATGTGGGAGTGTTGAATTATCCTAACATTTAATCATCGGCTGAGACCTGGTTTTCGCCACAGCCAAGTACATCTGCTTTCACCCATCATATAACCCCTACCAGAGAACTGTCACCCTCTTTTCTACCAGAAATGTTAATACTCTCATCAGATAGGAAATTAAACAAAGAAAAGGAAAAACAGATTTTTATAAAAGCCATGATAGGGCAAGTTACCCAAGGAGAAGCCTAGAGGCAAGATGGACATAAATTGAGCAAGCGCTCCACGCGGATCCTGCTCGTCCATGGTTTTCAAGGTTTGTTGTCTGTAGAACCTTTCCAAACACATTAGAGAAAAGGGTCTTAAGAGGCACGGCAGCCTAAATTTGCTTGGAGAAAACAAATCACTTTCGTAACAGAAAAGGGAAGTCCAGGCCTATATAAACTTACAACAACTGCCATTGTGTCTTCAGACTGATGAAAGGCAGTCAGTGTGTACCTCTGAGAAAACTTTTCAGGACCAGTTACCTATACTCTAAACATTCTCCTACCTTCTTCTTTTTTTTTTTTTTTACCCTCATATCTATTTGTTTTCAGCATCATTCCTTTGGCATTATTACTCAATCCGGAAAATTAAAAGTTCTTTTAAAATGTTAAATTACCAAAATACAAGTGGCAAGTACTCAGTGCTACAAACATTCAGGGCATCAAGTTAAACTGTCCTCAAAGTTAAAGTTGATTACTAAAACTACAGGAACCAAGTGAAAACGGAATTGGTATAATGGGAAACGCTGTGTAAATGCCTAGGAAAGCACACTGCAGCCTTCACTATTACACATCATCTTCGGGCCTTCTGAGTTTCTGGACTGTAGTAACTACCCAAACACTGGCCCAGAGAGGAAAGGCCAAGCTGGCTGATGACGCGTCAAACCTCTTCAGAGCGGTTTTGCTGAAATGAAATGGGACCCAATCCTAGCAGCGTGTATTTTCTATACTAAACGATTTTTGTTTTCGGTAGGTGTTTAAACATTTAAAAATTCACAGGTGAAAGCACCAGGAGAGAGGAAGGTAGAAAACTTTCTTCCTCTTCTTGATGAGTACCGTCCAAGCAGACTGGTAGGGCAAATATTCATTATGGATTGTAATTCACTTGGGTTTTGGAGGCTTCCCTTAAGAAAAAAGAGATCTGTTAATAAATGATAAAGAACACAGAACAACAAGATTAAATTACTGAGGCAATGTCAATTACAAAAGCAAAAGCTTAGATTGATCTTTCTATTTAATATCAACATATTAAAGGGTAACAGTATTTCCACACCTAACACTGCATTTTTTTCCTAATCTTGAGGTATGATTAGAGAGCAAACATCTGACTGCCTATTGTAGCCAGATATCATTCTCATCAATTACATGGAAAATCTTCAATAACTCTATAAAGGGATAATATTACTTACTTGTTTTTTATAGTTGTGGAACTTAAGGCTTACAGGTTTTAAGTGTAATAATTTGTCTACCATCATAGATGAGATAACAGGGTAACAGGGATTGGAAGCCTGGCAATGAGCTCAACCTGACAGTTAACTTCTTGGAAATTCCAAAATTCTTTCTTTTAAAATAATCTTTAACACTATATTCTCCCACAAATAACTTATAGTATTATCGTTACTACCTCTACTTAGGTTTAAAAAAAAATTCAGTACTTTTTTTACTCCAAACATTTGTAATTTTGTGACCATCTTAAGAAAATAATAGTCACAAAGCCAAATTAGCTATAATCATGACTAGAATAATAAAGGAAAACTTCTACAATATATAAACCCCAGTTACTGAAGTTCTATGAAGCATAAATAAGCTCCTTGAGGTTACTCATCATCCACCCCTTTTACTCTCCACAGTGCCTAATATGCAGTGTGTACTCAAATTGTTAAGAGATGCTGAATTAGGGTACCATGAGTATTCTGGCACAAACTTTTATATTTGAAGGCTATGGAGTTCTTAGAAAACAGAGTCTACTTATTTGTGATTTAAGGTAGGGAAAAAAAGACAGCGACAAATACAGAGCTAAGCAGTCGCCAGGCTGAAGTAATCATTACAACTATAGTAAAGTGTGCTGGCTCTCCAGTATAAATCATTCAAAAAGCAAAAATAAGGTAGGTCCGTTAACATTAATGCAAGTTTTATTCAAGAGATAGTACTGAAGAACTGAACACTAACAACGGAAAAATGTGCCAGTTATCCACTCTACAGTAAAAGTGGAACTGAGGACCACTTAAGACACATAAATAGATTCTACCTTTACATTTCTGAATAAAGCTGTATTCACTTCTTAGAGAGAGCCATTTAACTTTTGCTGATAAGGCTTTGTGAATTGTGTTCAGAATCTTTGACAACGCGCACAAACATACACTCTTCAAAGGCGGCAAGTACCTAGGATTTTCACTCCAGGATGAGTTTCGGCAAGTACCTAGGACTCTCTGACTTAAGACTGCACTTTTCTACATGAATTCAATTTGAATTGCCTTCATTCTAATGTCTATCCACCACAATTTTAATAATTAAATCAACATTTATTATGACTTTATAACTCCCTCAAATTACACATTAATATCTGACATGGTAGTTTCAAAAAATAAATATTCAAGGCCTCAAGTTTTAAATTTTCCTTCAGTGTAATGCACTAAGTAGATACAGGACTACCCTAAAATAAATGCAGCTCTCTTATAAAAATTATCTGTTATAATACAGTTCCCATTCTAGTCCGTAATTCTGACAAATATATTTTTTTGGTAATAAAACAAGAGTTTAGAATGATTCAGTCCTTGGAAGATCTTAATGGCAGTCACTCAATGAAGACATCAATCATTCTTGGAGTCCTAACTCAAAAACTGCTATTAGCATTGACTGAGTTTTCATTTTTTTTAGTGGTTATTGCTTTAATTGGCAATACCTGAATTTAAGACAAAAGAACATCTCCCACTAAGCCTTATTTTAAGTATTATAAATGTATACGGAAGATAGACTCATAGAGGCTATAATGCTGATGTCTTAAGTAACTCACCCATGAAATGGGTGCAAGCTTTTCAGAGGATAACCATAGATCTTTTGGCTCTAAAAATAAATGCCCCTACTTTTCAGAGTGTTCCCATTCTTCAAATTCTTCAACAGGAGACTTGAGCAGCTTAACAGTTTTGCTATAAAAACAAACCACTCTTGTTACCAAGTCAAAAACATAAAAGGAAACTGATAAAGGACATAGTTTTCACAGTTAACGATAAATAAAAGTGCAATAAGTGTTCAAGTAGGGCACGTAGTTTAAAAACTACATGTGAGGATTTGGCATAGGTCATCTCTTAAAGGCTCTCCGAGGGTCCCTGCCATTACTTATTGTGGTCATGACCGTTTGATTATTAGCTGTTCCTTGTAGCTGTGGATTTGTAGGTCCCCGGCCATTGCTTCTACCAGCATATGAAAACTGGCATCCCCTTGATTCTGGGCCAGTTTGAACCCCATTTCCTAAAAGAGAATATAAAAATTCATCACCATTTTCAGATACTGATCTATAGAAGTACACCTATTTGAAGTTCTAACACACACTACTAATGCTTACAAGTAGTATTAGAAAAAACAAATGTCTTTATTGTTAAACTACTGGAAAAAAACTCAATGTGGGCTCTAAGTTTTTCTAGCTGTATGATTACTGTAAATATATTAACTTGATGCTGATTAACAGGGAGAGAGAAACAGACTGGGCAACAGAATGAGAAATTAGTAGAGTAGAAAAGCAAAGGTAATGCACTGCCTACATTTTATGAGGGAAAAAAAAACCGAAGGGTAAAATGGTGTATGAACACTGGCATTAGGTTCAAATATGGTTAATAATACTTCAAAATAGTGTAATTCTAACTTTGCAAAGAAAAAGACAGCAAAGTTTCCCACAATGTGATGATCACCAGCTGTGCTAAAACATGCAGCCAGCCGGGTCAAATAAAACTTTAGCCACCCTAAGGAACTACAATCCCTAAAGCCTTTTCCTCTGTTATTTAAGAATAAAAACTTCCAAAGACCTTAAACACAGCTGTAAGGACCATTGACATGACGTTTGAGAATATCTGAGGGCTTTCTAAAGGCCAATCTTTTAAAGAGGCAGCTATCAGCATAAAATTAGAGATTATGAAAATTAAGGTTGAGCTATTAGTCTAAACTTAAAAGGCTTTTGGAGTGCCAAAATAACCAGTAATTCTACATTTATTAAGTAATCACTAGAGCACATAAATTTTGTTTAAAAAAAAATCAATGAAAAATCATATTATGCATCACCAAAACAGATTTCTTGTTATTAGCCACTGTTTAAATATAGAATGTGCTCTGGAGGTAGGTGGGGGGATGGGTGAAACAGAGGGGATTAGAAGTACACTATCATCATGAGCACTGAGAAATACACAGAAGTGCTGAATCACTACACTGTACACCCGAAACTAATAAAACACTGTACGTTAACTACACTGGAATTTAAACTGAACAAATAAATAAATGTATGTGTATAAAAATAAAAAAAGAATGTGTTTGAATAAATTAGCTTAAGAAAGTATCTGCTACCTAGACACTTATTTGGGAATTCCCTGTTTATTAGAAGTTTCCTTTTAGTGCTAACTTATGCCTAAAGATAGTTCTCTTGTAAACCTTTCATAAGATATAGTCTGTTAATTCTTAACACCTGATCACAAATATGGAAAAAAAAAATCTTACCCACTGGTCCAAATGTACCTGTACCCACATTATTATTCATGGAATTATTCTTCTGTTCATTGTGTGCCTAAAAAATATGTTTTTAATTTAACCAACTGAAAATTTATAAAAAAATTATTATAACAACATGTATCCATTCTTTAATTGTTAGGGTTTTTTTGTTTTTGTTTTTGTTTCTTACTAAATTTTGTGAAGATTTACATCTTTACAAATGTTAACATTCAGGAATATTTCCCAAGTCTTTCATAGCTTCTGTTACATCTTATTGTATTTTTCTGATATTACTCCCTACTCCTCAAAGTGCTAAATGGCACATATATTTAACACACAATACTAAAGATACATATATAGACTTACAAAGCATAAAGAGTGAAAATGACTTAAAAAAATTTTTCTTAAACTGTCTTCATTATACCCTGCGTACAACAGGGTTGGACACCTAGTCACAGAATTATAGTACCCAGTCAAAATTAGCCTAACCATAAAAGTAGACTATACATGTGGATTAATTACCCCTCTGCTCTGTTGTCCTCGATAATCTGGGTTGGGTTCACTGAAATTTGGCACTTCTGAATAAACCATACAAAATCTGAAAGAAAATAAAGCACAAGTTAAATGACTTCTAAACGAATCAACCTTTCTTCATATAACATGTATTAACTGATAGGAATGAAGAATTTAGGTATCAAATGAATTAACTAAAAAGCAACATGCTAATTATTTATACAACAAAAACTTCCAAAATGCTATGTTCCATAAAACAAACTATTTGAAAATATACAATTGCCTACAATGTAGAAAACATTCTATTTTTTATTTTAATTCTGTACTGCAAAAAATAAATCATGTTAAAGATCAGGGACCCAGAAACACATCTGTGTGCTGTTTTTCCATAGAGGCTGATGCCACTGAACCATGTTTAGGGTTCCAGAGTGGTTTTTCCAGCAGTGGTGATGGATTTGCACTGATCCATTCACACACTCTCATCCAGTCCCTCTTTTGACCAATCACTGTGAATCTGCAAAGATAATCATTCACGGTTAAGAGTGGAATCTGCAAGTATAAATAAAGACAAGTGGCTATAAAGACAAGTTTACCCCAGTGCTTCTTGTAACTTGGCTATGGCATATACTGACATCACACTCAAGCATTTACTCAGCTCCTCGCCCCATAAATAAGAAATTAAAATCAATTTTGGCAAATCCTAGACTGACTGTGACTGTCAGTCACTAAGAACTGATTGACCTCCGATGGTTCGTCACTTAACTGACCTCTATTATAAATATGTCTGTATACATGAAGGTCAGGACAAGATCCTCAATCTGTTGATAATAATGATTCTAAGAGCTTTCAATAACATGTTGCTCTAACACTACTCTAAAATCAAACATAAGTGAATTCTAATTTTTCACCTAGCAAAAGCAAAGTGTTGTTTCTGATTTTTAAAAGCCAGCAAGATTGCTTTATCTTTTCCAAACAAAGAATCTCATCCCTGTAGTGTGGAAGAGGATCTCCCCCTTTACCCTTTTATCAGTGCCATGTGGGGCTTCTCTTTAAAAATATCCTCCAATGTGATGGGAGTTAAGTAGATGTCTAAGCATTAACCGAACAGAATGGACTAAGGATTTGGCTCATTGCTAACACAGTACTTTATGAATATATCCCAAATGTCTAAGCTGATATGGAGGATGAATTACCTTTACACCCCTAGAGAGGATGGTTCCTCCAAGTCAGGGTGGAGATTACGAGGGTAGTAGTGTATGGAAGCTCGCATTGTGGCTGCCTGTACGGTACCTAGACTGTGGATAAATACAGGACTTCAATGGTCATCGCTGCAAGTCCTTTTATCACGAGTACATATTCACCCATAAATGAAAAAAAAAGATAAATTTACGGCCTGAAACCTAGCTTCTTATTGGGCAATTCCCTAGAAGACAGAACTTATTTCAAATGGCACTGTGACACCTGAAAGCTGCACTTCCCAAAGCCTACAGAAAGGCCCCATCGGAGCTCGTCTCAAGGGCAACTTGATGCTCTTTGCTGGGGAAAAAGGACATTCTCAACCACAGGAAACAGTATAGGTGGCTCTTTAACTGGAACATACATGTAAAGTCATTTCTATAGTATGCTGGAAGGTATTCAGTTTACCAGTCAAGAAAAGCCAAGAGAAGTTTATTATAGTTAATACCTACCAATTACTCTGTAGACATTTTATGTAATTTATTCAATTATAGGATATGCATTTTAATACTTACTCCCCAATTTTTTGAAGTTCTCCCCCCCTTCCAGTATAAAGTGTCAAACACCCTTTCCACATGGATGCATACCTAGAAAGAAAAGAAACATCAGTTCTATAGAAACACATGTATTTTCTTCTACTTAACTCACGTAAAATTTATCCTGTTTTTTGCAGTAGGGTAAGGTGGAGATTAAACTCTGTTTATGATAGTAAATCAAATACAATTAATCTCATTTTGATTGTTACTTACGAAGGAACACAAAGAAAACTCTACTGCCAAATTTTGACATAATTATCTAAACTATACCTAACCCTAGAAAATAGAAAGTCTTATTGCAAGGCAAGCACTGTTATACTCCAAAGATCATATCTTTAGCCAAGAAGTTATTTTTTAATCACAGAATATATAAAATCAACATCAAGTGTTTACTTTTACACCCATTTACTTGGTCTACTCAGATATTGATAAAATAGTTTTTCCTTTGCCTCCTAAAACACATAGGGTGGATAAGCTACTGAAAATTTGATAAAGTTTAATCAAGGGCCTAAAAAAAACCCAAAAACAAACCAAAAAACCCCCACAAAGCTCTGACCTATTTGCCTTTCCAAATCTGCAATTTTTAGCATCAACTTGGCTGAACAGATTATACTGATCAACTTTGAATACAGATGCACCATTAAAATATCCCCACACACAAATCTAATAGAAACATAAATTAAACATTATAAAATCAGTCCAAGATTTGGTTTTCAGTTGTTCTCCATATAACCACGATGGTAACTTTATGATTTAGAATGGTGAACCATAACTAAATGTTGTTTAAGTGTAGTGACAGTTCTTCTTTTAATATAGGTTAATAAATACCAATTAGTTCCACCTTACATATTCCTCTTTAGTAAGGGTTTATTTATTAAAGACTCCAGCACACTCATGCTATACAAAAAGTGACTTAGAAGACAGTGCACTAATATTTCACCTTGGTAGCGTAAAAGTTAATGCATATTAAGAAAAAATTGGAAGTTATTACAAGTAAACATTTAACTTGCACTTGCTTTGGGAATAAGCAAGTGTTTTCTGATAAACCGATCAATATTCAAATTACCATTATTTAGATTACGCCTTTCTTCAGAAACTACTTTTCTTAGATACAACCAGAATTTAAGGGCCTTTTAATAAATAGGCCAAACTCCATTGGCTATATTATTTCAGTAAGTAAAGTATAATTATTTCCCATTATACAGAAGACAAAGTTACAGAAGTGTAATAACCTCAAGGTCACACTGAAGTTAGGAAATAGTGGAGTTTCTTTAGTTTTGAATTTTCCTACAAATTATATCTTGAAATTCCTGTATAAATACTATAGAGATAATACTGAACTTAGTTTTTCCATAAATTTTTTAGGGTCACATCTCTATTTTCTGTGACTACAAAATATGAAATATCTGAAATAGAATGCTGTTTACACTGTATAAGATACTTTTAATCACTGGATGAGAAATACTTGTGCAGCCAAAAAAACCCTTCAATTATGATGCTAATCCTCACCACACCCTCACAGGCAGGAATTCTTTTGTGTAAGCTACAGATATGGAAGTTTAAAAAACACAATTAGTGTCATAATGAGTCACTGTATGAGAATAAAATGTCTATGATCTGACTCTCACTTCCTTCTTTGAGGATACTCTGCCTCACTTCCTGAAGATGTCGTAAGGACTGGAAGATATTATCAAAGGGCTCTAGCCTCCTCCATTCAGGGTGATCCAACACTTCTCTGAGATTCTATTTACTATGCCACCATCAATCTCCACCCACTTTGCCTATAGTTGTAACAAATACATTGTTAATTCTACTGACCACAGAACTTCCAAAATCCATTTCAAGACCCTTTTCTGGCCTTTTGCCTTCCTGATTTAAATATTTGGTAAATTTTTAAAGGCAGGCTAATTACCAATCAAAAAACAAACAGGGCACCTGGGTGGCTTAGTCAGTTAAGCATCTGACTTCGGCTCAGGTCATGATCTCACAATTGGTGGGTTCAAGCCCCACATGGGGCTCTATGCTGACAGCTCTGAGCCTGGAGCCAGCTTCAGATACTGTGTTTCCCTCTCTCTGGCTCTCCCGACTGGCTCTCTCTCAAAAATAAAGGTTAAAAAAAATTAAACAAACAAAAGGAGTTTGTGCTAAATTATTTTTAAAAGCCGGTCAACTGAATCTTTTGGATGGAGGTAGCATGAGACTTCTTTCTGCCAAATATTTTCTGCAGATCATTCTGGTTTTTGTACCATGCTGACCTTACAGCAATAGGCACAGGAAATTACTTCAAGAATGTCCCTTCCAGATATTGTAAACTTGCCCTCTTAATTTTTACATCCAAATACAAATTTGACATACCACAAAAACTGCTAAATTGTTCAACTACAATCTTATGTCCTCACTGTCTAAATAAAATACAGGCAGGATCCCATAAGTCACTAAAAAGAGGGGAAGGCTGGAAAACAGCTGACAACTGTATTAAATAATTTGTGTATGGGGGGAAGTGTTGACTATATTAATTTTATGTATCTACTAAAAATAATAATCCCCAAAGAGTATTTAAAAATCTACTTAACCTGTAGACTGACGGGGGGGGGGGTGGTTTAGATTCCCGGTGAAACTGACCACTTATACCGGCAAGGGTGTTACATTCCAAAGCTGTCCACTATCTAAAGTTAACATCCAAGTGGCTCAAAACTGCTCGGAGGCCCATAGAAAAGGTATGGAACTCCAGAACTTGCCAAGATCCCCCATGAGCCAATGATTCGGCAGGCTGCTAGTTAGGAAGCATTCTCCCTCCTCCCCATTTTGTGCACACCTACCCTCTGGTCAACCGAATAATATCCCCTGGCTGTATAAGACCTCCGATTTCATCCCACACGGAAATAGTGATGCTGCCCGTTTTATCTGCTACTTTGCATGATCTCACTTCATGGCCGTCTTTGGTTTTGGTCACGCGTCCTGTTAAGATTTAAAAATCACAAGGGGGGGGGGAAGGGCGTATTAGATAATAAGAACTTCCAGAAAGGTTCTAACTCCTCCTCCGAGATCATAATGCAGTGGAAAGGTGGGAAGAGGTCGAGCCCCAGGTTTTCGCCGCAGGTTGGATCCGAGCCCCGGCGGGGGCCAAAGGGGCCCCGGGGATGGGGGNAGACCCCACTTACCTATCTCCAGGACAATAAAGACGACATTTAAGTTTTTCAGTCCGGGCTTAATATCTTTTATAAAAAGAGGTGGGTCGCTGACCCCATTCATACTGAGGCAGGTGCGGCTACGGCTGCGGAGACGCGGGTGGGCAGGGAGTGGGACAAAGCTTCCCACCCTCCCGGGCAAGGGCGAGGGCGCAGGGGAGACTCTGGGCGGGGGTGGCGAGAGAACGGGCAGAAAGCGGTTAGTCAGGGATCACGGAAACCAGCCCAGACGGCACTGAGTCCAAAAAAAGGAAGAAAATAACCAGGC
>NW_027532605.1:2379239-2511145 GCF_008692635.1 Crocuta crocuta
CTCCCAACGGGGGAGACAGGAAGGCAAGCGTGCGAACTGCCTCCTTCGTTGGATAAAAAGAAAAAAAAAAGTGGCAGCGAGGGGACGTCTCTGCCCTGAGTCCCCCTCACATTCACAAAACACACACACACCACACGCGGGCGCGCGCCCAGTCTGTTCCAGGCTTCGGGAAGAGACAGTGACAGCGAACCCCGGAGCGCAGACCTAGCAACCACGCACTCAGCGTCCCAAACAGCGACTGCCGAACGCACCCGCGCGCAGTCCGGACCCCCACCCGGGGCGCCACGCCCCTTATGACGTCACATAGCGTCGGCACGCCCGTCGCCCGCCTCTCCGGGCTTGTAGGAAGGGAAACGAGGAGTCGGGAATCGTCGCCCGCGCAGCCTCCCTCACTCCTCCCCGGCTGTCAGCCTGAGCCCCGCCCCCCCAGCCTTCCAATAGGCTCTCGGCCCCGCCCCACCCGTCACTGCTTCCGCCATCGCTGCGCAGCGTCCGCTTTGCCCTGCGGTTTACACGGTGCGGGTTTCCAGTTTTCGCTGTCCAACTTCAGGGTGTTTTTGCTCTTGCTTAGTGTTCGGCCGGCCACCCCGGCCGTTTAGTCCCGTGGTCACAAGGAACAGTTGCTGTGTTTAGGACCCAGTGGGTACGTTAAAAAAAAAAAAGTGTGAGTTGAGTCCAGGTTTAGGCCAGGGTGGCTAGTTGGGTGGAAGGAAAAAAAAAACCAGGGATGGGTCCATAGCTAAAATGCTGGAATTTTAGTACTAGAAGGGAACTGAAGATGAATTCAACCGCCTCTTTTTAAGTATATTTTAATTGAGGCCCGGACAGGTGAGGTATTTTGTTGAAAGTCACCCAGCAGCTTGTGAGCAAGTAAGACATCGACACAAATCAGCTGACCTGGTCTTGGCACCTTTCACTTTAATAGTAGGCAGATAGATAAGTCGTTAAATTCCTTTACAACCTTCTTGTTTTTCCTTACTCTCCCCCTCCCCCATATCACCCCTTTGTCACTTTGCTTTTCTTCTGTATGCTTTTTTAATGGACTAATTTTTACAGCAGTTTTAGATTCTCAGCAAAATGTAAAGGAGAGTATAGAGATTTCCCATATATCCCTTTCTCCGTTGCATGCTTAGCCTCTCCCATTTTCATATCCCCCAATGGAGTGGTACATTTGTTATAGTTGATGAACCTACATTAACACATCATTATCCCCCAAAGTTTATAGTTAACCTTAGGGCCCACTCTTGGTGTTTTATGTTTTATGGGTTTGGACAAATGTGTGATGACTTGTATCCACCACTACAGCATCATACAGTGTAGTTTCGGTGCCCTGAGAATCTTGTGTGCCACTTACTCATCCTTCCCTCTCCCCCAGCAACCACTGATCTTTTTGCTGTCACCATATAGTCTCGACTTTTCCACAATGTCATATAGTCGACAACATATAGTATGTGACCCTTTCAGATTGGCTTCTTTCACTTAGTAATGTGCATTTAAATTTCTTCTATGCCTTTTCATGTTCTATCAAGTTATGCATTTGTTTATATACATCCAAAAAATCCTATAACAGCAGTTAGAAACCTTGAAAAATTATAATATGGAAAAAAGAATAAAGTTTTCTTTACCCCATGTAGTGGAGAGGCATCTGCTTTAGAAAGAAACCTGGGCTCCAACTCTTTAACTGTGTGACCTTTAGGACAATTGATTAAGCTTTCTAGTTATAGTTTAAAATCTGAAAAACAAAAGGAAGCCGGCTTCAATGAATTACATAGGGTCACAGTTAAATTGTCTAACCAGTGCCTAGCAAATACTAGATACTCAATACTATTTCCCCCACTTATTTTTTATTATTAAAGAAAAAAAGGGGTACCTGGGTGGCCCAGTCAGTTAAGCATCCCACTTCCGCACAGGTCATAATCTTAGGGGTTTGTGACTTCCTGCTGTCCCTGCAGAGCTGTCTTCAGATCCTGTCTCCCTGTCTCTCTACCCATCCCCTGAAAGCACTCTCTCTCAAAAATAAACATTAAAAAAAATTTTAAAAAGAGAAAAACAATAGAGCTTAAACTGTGATTGCTTAATCCTTCCATCAATCCTATGTGGTGACTGCTAATTTTTATCCTCATTTTACAGATGATGCAACTCACCAGAGACTACATAGCTAGGGAGTGGCCAAACTCAGTTTTGAATCTAAGCAGTCATGACTCCAGAGCCCTCCAGCATAAAGGTAATTTTTAGACTTAAATTACAGTGGTAGAATGAAACGTTTTAGCGGTATGATATATCTGTAGGGCTTTAAAGAATCATCTCATTAACTATTTGTGATGGTAACAGAAACGTTGAGAACGAGTCAGAGAAATTGCATGGCAGAAGCCTTAATTTTTCCTTGATTCTTACTTAATATTTTTAGATCAACCACCACTTCCCAAACATCTGCAAAGAAATGGCATAGATATATTATAGCCCAAGAAGAGTTTCAGAATAATTATATTCATAGGAAAAACAAAATATATTTAAGGAATCAGAAGCTCCCATTACATGGACAAATAAGGCCTGGAAAGCCAAAGACACTGATGTAATCTGGAAAGTGGTGTAAAGTAATATTATTAGTATGATTTCAGCATCAAATAAAACAAATGATGAAACATTTAATGGCAGATCCACATCCAACCTCATGGCTCCCAAAGACTACCCCCACTTCAGATCAGAAGCTGATTCCACCAAGATTATCTAGCAGGACTTGGTGCTTCATTTAGATTTTCCTCAAAGCTATCTTCTTCAACACAGGCAAAAATGTTCTCACAGGAGCAATATTTAAATCAGACCTTTTTTTTTTTTAAGGTTGGACAAGATCTTTAAAAGATTAACAATAGATAAGAAACCAATTAAGAACATTGAGCACAGTGTGGCAGAGAGTTTGGACAAAACAAATTAGCCACTTCTTGTACCCTCAGTCATTTGTTCCCAGAAAGGGGATCCGGTAGAACTGCTCAGCCTAACTTTATTGACATTGATGAAGAGGAACCAGTTAGGAAACCAAGCCCCGCAAAAGCAGAAGCTGATGCTGGGCAGCCCAGCCCCGCCCTTACCCCACAGGAGAGAACTCAGCCAAACATCTACTTCCTTCCCTTACCAGCTCAGCTGTTCTCAGAAAGGAAATGGCAACTAAGTGCTTTCTTATTTGCCAAAATTAAAGACAGCCTTGAGAAACAAGAAGGTATGGGCAGTGCAGGAACTCTTCAATCCAGACCAGTTGGTTTCACTAACCCCAGTCACTCCTCAAGGGTGATGGTTAATACAAAAAGAAAGGGGGTAGCTAGGAAAGCAACTGTTGCCACTCAGATAATCTTCCCTTCTGTACAATTCAGTGAAATAAAGATCCCTCATCTCAGAGGCCATAGTTAGGTCATAATGATTATACTGCTGATTCTTTGCTACATTCACGAGATAACTTCATGATCTTTCTTCTAAGACTGTCATTCTTCAGGCCTTCTTCATTTTCAGAAACCGAACATAAACTTATAATGAGAGGCTGATGGCCAGAATCTCAAGGCCACCATTGTGTGTAAAGAAGATACTGTTTAGTGAGATCTAGTACAATACAGAAGGATACCCGTCAGAATCCTGTACATAAGGTTCTGGTTATCTGGGTCCTCACTGATAAAAAAAGATTTTCCTGTAAATTTTGCCACTGCCCACACCCGTGCTCACTAACGTGTTCTGGTTTCTGGGATGACCAAAATCATCTTCACTTTCTTTGCACTATGCATCCATTCAAAACTATTACAATATCCAAATAGCTGACCAAGTAAAAGAGCTGACCAGTACTGTTTGAAATTAAACATCTTGTGTGGTGAAACTAACAAAAAATTAACAAGAGCTACAGTGTTCTCATATTACAGAGGTAATCCAGTTTGTAACATAATTGGCAAGGTCAAAAGTAAATGGTCTTTCCTTGCTCTTATTAAAAAGATTTAACCAAAGGACTCATAAGTAATGTTTAGTAATATTTACTACAATATATAATGCTAACACACTGAGCATTTGCTATGGGCCCGGCATTTTAAATTTATAAGCACTTTATACTTATTAGTATATTATTTAATAATTAATCTACAGGATGTTGTTTTATAGTAAGTTATGGAGCTATGATTTAAAACTGTTACATGAAATAGCTTTATCTATAAAACAGGTTATTTGCCCTTAAAAGTGCATTTCTTTGGTTATCTTAAGTGGGTAATTGGATTTTTTTGAAGGCTCTGTATTTTATAGTCATAAGTAAAATTACACATTATTTAATCCCTAATATCTAATTGCAGCGGGGGCAGTGAAGTCCCCTTGTGAGGAATAACTTTGTAGTTTCTCTTGGGAAGAAATGCATCCCTAAGTAGGTTAATTCAACTGAGCTACATTATCTTTTTAATGACAGAGTGAACAACTCTGCTTTCTGTGTTCTAAAAAGTTTCTTTCAAGTGCACCATACATTTAAATAGCTGCCTGAATTTATTGTTTATTTGGCTGAGAAAACAAAATATTTCTGGCAACTGAACTCAGAATTCATAAAGCAAAGTCATTTCTTTATTGGAAGATTTATCTAATGGGAGTACATATCATAATCCTCAGACTTCAAGGGACATTGTAGGAAATGCTACAAATCACACGTACAAAAAACATGAGAATGTCTCTGTAGAATCAGAGGTCTTTTTTATACTGTGCGTCTAGATGCCTAAAAAAGTTACTTGCACTGCTTGCTGGTGTATTCCCTTTGTCCTATGTTCCTAAAGATGGAGGTGCCCATGTGACACCCCAAATTCCTGTGCTGAAATCTAATCCCCAGTGTAATGTGGAATTTGCAGGTAGGGCCTTTGAGAGATGATTAGGTAAGAAGGTAGAGCCCTCGTGGGTGGGATCGATGCCCTTATAAAAGAGACCCCAGCAAGTTCCTTCAGCCCTCATGCCGTGGGAGGACATGGCGAGAAGACAAGCAGGCCCGTACCCAATACCAGATCTTCCAGTGCCTCCATCTTTGACTCCCCAGTCTCCAAAGCTGTGAGAAATAAATTTCTGTCGGTTATAAACCACCCAGTCAATGGTACTCAGTGAAAGCAGCCCCAGTAGACTAAGATGTATGTGAAAATAAGTAAATCAGTGGTAATTCTCAAAACCCCCTCTCCTGGTGTCTGAATCGTGTTTCTTACCATGCCCTAGTTGGACCTGCAAGGAGCATGTAACAGGTTCCCCTAACATCCTGCCTGACACGTGTTGGAGTAGAGGGCTTGATGACTCTTCACAGAATGGTTATTCTCTGGGTTTCTCTATAATAAAGACAAATATCTTTTCTTATTTCAGAGCATTATACCATTTGATTTTTTAAAGTTTTTATTTATTTAAGTACCCTCTACACCCAGTGTGGGGCTTGAACTCACGACCCCAAGATCAAGAGCTGCATGCTTTTCTTATTTTAAGGCATTATGGGGTGCCTGGGTGACTCAGTCAGTTGAGCGTCCGACTTCAGGGCAGCTCGTGATCTCACAATTCGTGGGTTCTAGCCCCACGTTGGGCTTTGTGCTGACAGCTCAAAGCTGTTTCAGATTCTCTGCCCCTCCCTCACTCACACTCTTTCTCTCTCAAAAATAATTTTTTTTATATCGACTTTTAGAGCACTATAAAGCTCACATACTTTCTCTCCTTTCACACACATGCAAGCACTCACATATACCAGTAAGTAATCTGGGAGAAACAGCCAATACAAACGCTAATTAAGAGTATTTTCAGAGCTCCTGGGTGGCTCAGTCAGTTAAACATCTGACTTTGGCTCAGGTCATGATCTCGCGGTTCTTGGGTTCAAGGCCCACATTGGACTCTGTGCTGACAGCTCAGAATCTGGAGCCTCCTTTGGATTCTGCATCTCCCTCTCTGTCTGTGCTTCTCCCCTTCTCCTGCTCTGTCTTTCAAAAATGAATAGATGTTAAAAAAAATTTTTTTAAGTATTTTCCATGTGAACATGGAGTGTCTAGGTTGGAAGAATGCCTACACGTAGATAATGTACTCTAACCCCTTCGTTTTGTATTTGAAAAAAAGGTAGGCCCAGAAATGTGAACAAGAGTACCACTACAGTGCCTAATGAATTAATAGATCTCCATAATAATCACTGGATTATTATTAATAATCATGAGAAGGGGGACAACCAGTCCAAGACAAATCAGAATCTCTAAAGGTGGGACTCAGACATCAGTGTATGCTAAAATCCATCAGGCGATTGCATGTACCACCAAGTCAGAACCACAGTAGGTAAAAAGAGACTTTTTTTCAAAATATTTTCTTCATTTTTCACATACGTATTAATACTCTGGAACACTATTTCTTTTGCTTGGGAAATCCTTCATTGAGATAAATTTCTATTTGTGAAATTGCTGAATGTGTAGTGAAGACTTGTGACATGTATTGTCAATTGATGCTTTAAAAATTTTGAAGAGATGTATACCCCCATTTTCCCTTTGTATATTCATCAAACATAGTTTATTAATTTGTTCAACAAACCTTTATTGAACAACTACTATGTGCCAGCACTGGGACTGCATCAGTTAAGAAAAATTAATACAAACAAAAATCTCTGGCTCATGGAGCTTACATTCTAATGGGAGTAGACAGAAACAATAGACAAAATAAATCAGCCTATGGCCATACCACCCTGAACGTGCTCAATCTCGTCTGATCTCGGAAGCTAAGCAGGGTCGGGCCTGGTTAGCACTTAGTACTTGGAAGGGAGACAAGGTAAATAAAATTATATAGCATATTTGAAGGTGATGAGGACTAAGTGGAAAAATGAAGCAAAAGAGGGGATAGGAATTTGGCAGGAATGACTAAGGAGCATGGGCAGGAAAGATGATATTTGAGTAAAGACAAAAAGAAGAGGAGAGAGCCATTGAAAAGGCTTAGGCTGCTCCTGTTTTTCCAGGAACAGAACGCAGGTTGCTGTGACTGAAGCAGAGTGAGCAGGAAGAATGTGTAAAAGATGAAGGTGGGAAGGGGACCTATCATATAGGAGGGAGGACTTTGAGTTTGACTCTCGGAATCTGTTGGAATGTTTTGAGCAAAGACCTGCATGCTAATCAGACTTCACAGGATCACTCTGACTGTGGAGAAATAAAAGGAAAAAGGGTGGAAGCAGGAAAGGCAGTTAAAAGTTTATTGTAGAAATCCATCTGACACATGTTGTGGCTTACACCCAGGATGCGAACAGTGACTAGGACGTGATAAGAGTTTAGGTTTGTTTCGAAGATAGAGCCAACAGGCTTACTGTCTGGTTGTAAGCACAGTTTGAGAAAATGAGATGAATCAAATAACTTCTAGATTTTTGGTCTGAGCAACTGGAAAGAAAGTTGTCACTCAGTGAGATGGGAAAGACTACCAAGTGGAACAGTGGGGGGTCAAGTGGAAGGGTCGGGAGGGCCACATTAGATATGAAGAACTGTGAGCAGAAGAACACAGAAGGAGAGTGGTGTCCTAGACGTCAGGTGAACCATATGTTTCTGGGAAGGGGTGGTCATTGTTGTGTCAAATGCTGCTGATAGATCAGGCGAGATAAAACTGAGGGTTGATCATTGGGTGTAGCAGAAAGGAAAGTCATGGCTGACCTTGACAAGAGCAGTTAAGCAGGAGCTGGTGAAAGCCTGGATGTGTTGAGACAAAAGAGAGTGGAAGTCAAGGAATTGGAAATGGTAAAACATGTATCCCTAACTCCTAGGAAAGTGGAACAAAAAAGATTTTTTGTTAATATGTGAAAAATAATATCATGACTCTGGGCTGAAGAGAATGGTTCAGTAGATAGAGGGAATTTCCAGAGACACATTCTTGTGCTTGAGTAGGTTAGAACTGGTGGGAGCAAGAGACCCTCTAAAAGGGTTGACGGGAGCATGGAAGATTCTTCCAAAACAAGAGGGGAGATGACATGCGGGCGGAATGCCATGGTGGTGTGAGTGTGTAGAAGTTGTCTTCTGGTTGCTACTACTTTCTGACTGAAATAAGCCAGATCATCCATTTAGAGTGAAGATGGGGAGACGATGCTGGAAGTTTGAAGTGTAGAAGAGGATATGAAGTCGTCATCAGGGAATGCGGGCTAGTGAGTGAACTAGGGAAATGTATTACAATTTTACAACAGGACTGATTTCTCATTTGAAGACAATTAACAGTAACTTAGAGTTAGACTACCATATGTAGTTTTGTATTTTTTTCTTCAGGCACATTCATCTGTGAAGGTTTGGGTACAGACTAGGCGGAGACCTCCTGAATCTCCAATATTGGAATTTTGACAAGTGATAGTAACCCTGTTTTGTTTGCAGTACATGTACAGATCTTTCCTGGTTTGTGATTTGCCTTTTCCTTTTATCTCTCTCTATTTTTTTGTACTACAATAGCATTTTATTTTCATATGGTCAAATCAATTTTTTTTCCTATGGTTTCTTCCATTGCACTTTTACTTGAGGGAATCCTTCCTCAAGAAGGGATGAAATAAACTTTCTTCTGTACCTTCCCCAGTTTTTTATAGTTGAATTTTAACTCTTTATCTGTATGTATGCTGTGATACAAAGTTCTAATAAAATAGTCTTCAAAAAGTTCCTTCTTCTCCACGTTAATTATTAAAGAAACAATTTCATTTCCTTCAGTTTGTAATTTTTTTAAAAAATAACGTTATCTTATTATCTTTCTATGTTATAAGTTCTAGTTCCAGGTTATCACTTCTGAGTTGCTGGTTCTCAATACTTAACATGCTTTAACAATTGTGTATTCATAACTCTTCAGCATCTGATAAGGCAAATACCAGCCTCTTTGTTACAGGCCCTCTTTATCCATTCATACTTACTTTACTAGAAAATTTTGTCATGATGCAAAAACAGACCCCTCTCAGGATATTTTTGGAATCAAAAGAAGCCTAAATCTTAATTTGGGAAATATCAGTTTCTTTATAATATTAAGTTCCCCATTCAGGAATCATGCTCTTATCCTCTGTTCTGGTCTTTTAAATTGTACTGGGTTGATTACTCATTCATGTTTTTATATACTTCAGATCCCCCTGAAATACAATTTTACTTTGATTTTGATTTTGGTTTTGCTGGAGTGACTCCTCAAGTAAATTCCCCATAAAGAAAAGTAGAAGGTAAATTTCTGATACTTTACAAAAATATTTTTTTCCCATATGTATATGATATTTTGGGCAGGAATAGGAGCTTCAGATTGCAATTTTTTTTCTTTTGATATTTATCACTGGGTCCAATAGATAGACTGTTTCTCAAAATACTACTGTGAGAAGGAAAAAGTGGAAAACAACCTATATGTCAAAAAAGAAGAGATTTATTAAGTAAGTTAGTGAATCGTTAGTAGGGAAGTCTATGAACTATTTTTAAAATGAGGTAAATATATGCACATAATAAGATTATGTGGGGGAAAAGGAGGCTACATAACAATATGTATATTATGATTAGGTTTTTGAAAAATAAAACCCTACATCTGGAAGAACACATCAAACAAATATTAACAAATCACAATGGGTATTAAAATTAATGTGTGTGGGAAGAACTTTCACTCTTTATATACTCTTAAGTTATTTGAGGTGTTAAAATTAGGTATTATTCTTAACAAGCGTACAGTTTTATACATCCAATGCACAAATTTACTTCACTGTTCTCCATACCTAAGCTGTTGGCCAGTACCCACAAACACAGGGTTAGGTGCTTCTTCTGAGTATTCCCATGCGATACTATACTTACTTGAATTATAAAACTTTTCACTTTAGTTCATAATTGCCTATTTGTCTACTTTTTCCAAGTAGACTGAAAAGTCAGGTACTTTCCCTATTTCATCATTTTCTGTTATTCCTAATGAGGTAATTGTTCAATAACTATTTATTGAAAATGTCAATGATTTGAAAGAGAATGTGTATTATCTAGTTCTCTGGAAAGTAAAAGAGGCAGTGTTCAGTAAATAGAAAAGAGAAGTGACATAGGCAGGGTGGAAAGTTCTGAGGGTGAGCTGTGTTCATTGATCGATCAGCCAGTCCACCATGGGAATGGTTCCCTTAACTGCCATCTAAGTAGGTCAGAGGGAACAAGGTGGAGACTTACTGGAAAAACCACTCAGAGAACTAAGAAGGTAACTGGCCCTCTCCATTGGGGGAATTCCACACCTAGATAGAATATTATATCAGGGTCTTTCTCTGGTAACCTAGTTGGTCACATATCCTCTGTGGGCAGGAGCCGTAGGAGTGGCATGAAACTTCTGAAGGGGAAGTTGGAAGGCAAATATCATGGTGAAAGCATGAGAAAGCAGGACTTGCTTATTAGGGAAAAGACGCAGCTGTCCTCAAAATGAAATGCCAAAATGTATGTATCTATATACAGAGGTTTAAATAACATGGAAGTTCATATCCTTCTGTTACATACAGTAAGGTGAGCTGTTCAGCTTGGCAGGGACCCTGTCTCTACTGCATGAAGTCACTCCAGGATCCACCCTCCCTCCATTTATCATTGCTTCACTGTTTCCCGAGGTGATCTCTTCATCCTCATGGTCAAAGTTAGGTTGTGGGCACATTCAGTGCTCCCACCTATGGAAAAGGAAAAGAGGAATTATAAGCCAAGAGGCTTATCTTTTAAGATAGAGATGACCTAGAAATAACCCATTACTTCAGCTTACATCCCATTAGCTAAAACTTAGTCATAGAATCATAACTAGTTGTGGAAAGAGGATAAAGATGTAGTCTAGTTAAGTAGCCATGTATCTAGTGTCATTGATTTTTATGAATGATGGAAAATATACACAGAGAAAAACCAGGAGTTTTTTGCCACATAAAGAAGTCAAATATTTCCTTATAACCTGACTGATAGAAGTGGCATTGAAACTCTAGTGGCCATGAAATGGTGGTCTAAGACTACTGATGTGTGTGTAGTGCAAAAGCTAAGGCCTGTGGAAGTAATTTAAAGCTAAATGTTTAATTTAAAGGATGATTTTTATTATGAGAAATATCCTTTCTATTTTTTATGTTAAAATGCCTTTGATCCAGCGAGAATGATAGATCGCATACCTTTTTTATTTTTTTAAGTAAAACAGTATCGACAATACTCCATCACTATTCCCATTCTCCATCTTGTGTCTGTGTGTTTGTTGAAATTTTATTGATTCTTGAAATTTTAATGTAGGGCCAAAGCTCCATATGACAGTCAAGCATAGAGGGACAGCAGAGAGGCTGGTACTTAGGATTGTTATTATCCCCTACTCTTCCCTCAGCATGAAGATGGCATCTCACCCGGAGGTTAGGTTTTCTAAACTCCACGCTGGAGTCACCACCGTCTCCCTCCCCACACATAGGTTCCCCTCCTCTAGACCTCTGTAGTATTCCGCACATGGTTCCAGTACAGTGTTTATCATACTGCATTGTATTAAATGTTAACATTTTTCCTATTTGAACATGAGCACCTCAAGAATAGGGACCCTGTGCTCATTGAAGATACCAGTTCTTTTTGAACAGGAAACATCTGTATTAGTTTGTTAGGCAAGCCCCAACAAAATACTGCAGTCTAGGTGGTTTGAACAGAAGAAATTTGCCTTACCACAGTCTATACATCTAAGGTCAAGGCATCAGCAGGATTGGTTGCTTCTGAGGCCTCTCTCCTTGGCTTGCACGTGGCCACCTTCTCACCGTTTCTTCACATGATCTTTCTTCTGTGAGAAGGGATCCCTGGTGCCTCTTTATGCACCCAAATGTCCTCTCCTTATAAAGACACCAGTCAGACTGGATTAGGACTCACCTCAACAGCCTTATTTTAACTTAATCACTTCTTTAAAGGCTCTGTGTTTAAAAACAGGCACATTTTGGGGGGCCCTGTGTGGCTTAGTCGGTTAAGTGTACAGATCTTGATGTCAGCACAGGTCATGATCTCAGTTCGTGAGGTTGAGGCCCACATTGGGCTCTGCGCTGACAATGTGGAACCTGCTTGGATTCTCTATCTCCCTTTCTCTCAAAATAAATAATTCTTTTAAAAACGGGCACATTTTGAAGTACTGGGAATTAGGACTTCAGCATATCAATTTGGGTACAGACATAATTCAGCCCATAACAACATCTTTATGACCTTTGCTGATTATAAACTAATCCATGTTTTTGTCACTTGTTTAATTTTTAATTTTTTTTAATATTAGAGTGAGGGGGGGAAAGGAGCAGGAGGAGAGAGAGAATCTTAAGCAGACTCCACACTCTGCACAGAGCAGACCTCTATCCCACAACCCTGAGATCATGACCTGAATCGAAATCAAGAGTCAGACATTCAATGACTAGACCACCCAGGTGCCCCCATGTTTTTATTTTTAAATCAAATCACTCAGAAATGCATAAGTAGAAAGTCAAAATCTCCTTTCATCTCACTCTTCATGATAGTCACTCCCAAAAGTTAGAGGTAATCAGTGATTCTGGAATGAAAGAGTAAGTGAGCAATAAGGTGGTCCCCGTTACACCTGGGAAAAATGGGACACCAAAAGGCTAGGCACCTTTTTTACGGCCATAAAATTACTTAAGGATAGGAGGACTATAACCCAGTTCTACCAATTTCTCACCTAACAGTCCTTCTACTATCCTATGCCACTTCTTTTAACATTTATTTTAATTATTAATTAAAACTTGTGTTCCTCATTTTTAACACTAAAGTGGGTAAGCTGAAGGTTTTTTATTTCTCTTTAAAAGTCACCAAACTCAATTAATTTAAATACTTTTAACTTATAACTTGTCTTAGGATCTTCATGCAGCAAGAAACAGTCACTCAGACTTATTTTCAGTTACCTGTTGCTGCATAACAAATCTTGTCAGAATTTAGTGGCTTAAAACAGCAACTACTTTATTTTTATGATTCTGTAGGATGGCCATCTGAGAGTGACTTCTGATAGCCTCACCTGCAGCCACTCAAGGTCTCCTACAGCTAAGATTCTGGAGCTCACACAGTGTTGCTTTTGTCACAGTCTGTTGGTCAAGGACAGTTTCAAGGCCAGCCCAGATTCAAGGCAGTGGAGAGATAGCCTCTGTATCTTGATGGAAAGAGTGGCAACATCATCTTGCAAAAATGCGTGTGGATACAGGAAAGTGTGACTCACTGGGGGGCATTATTATAATCTTTTTCCATAGCTGACATTTCCCACAGGCTAGCATTCTGCTTGCCATCCTTTCTGTTATGCCCACAGCTTCCTTTAAATAGGGGTGCTTGGGTGGTTCAGTCGGTCAAGTGTCCAACTCTTCATTTCAGCTCAGGTCACGATCTCACAATTGGTGAGATCGAGCCTTGTGTCACGATCTACTCTGACTGCAGGGGGGGCCTGCTTGGGATTCTCTCTTGCTCTCTCTCCACCCTTCTCCCATGCTCACTCTCTAAATAAATAAATACGTACATAAATAAATAAATACATAAATAAACTTTAGAAATAAACAAGCAGAATAGTTCATTTGGTTTTATGATTTGTACTGTGTAACTCTACAACCTGGCTTCAAGAAATTGGACTGGAAATTATTGCTTATATTAATTAGTTAGGATTAGAACCACCTTCGAGTGAGACGGAATCCCACATGGCTGTGTTTAAATAGGATACAAGTTTATTTCTGGCTCTTGTCAAAGTCCAGAGGTACGTTCTTCAGGATTGGTATTGGCCCCTTCTATCTGTTGCTCAATGGAGTACCTCCCATCTTTAAGGTTGCTTCATGATCCAGTATGGCTGCCAAAGCTCAATTATCACAACCAGTTTCACCCATCAGGAAGCAAGAGAGGAAAAATAGAACCCACTCTAATTAAGGATATTTTCTGGAAGTTACACATCCAACTTCTTATATCCCATTGGCCTACACTTAGGGACACAGTCATATTTATCAACACAGGAGATTGGGGAATGTACTGGTGGCCATGTGACCACCCAGAAATCAGGAGTTCTATTACTATAAAATAAGGAGAGAGTAGATACTGATGGATGATCAGCAGTCTTTACCACAGGGTTTGATCTAAGGCATATAATGTGGCCTGGTGTGAGAAATATCCCCAACAGAGATGTATTATTTATTAACTCATATTCCTTCTGCAAACATAGTATACATTGTGTCCTTTCTATGTGCCAAGCAATGTTCTAGCTACTAAAAATAAAGTGGTAAACAAAGCAAAGTCTCCGACTTCATTCAGTTATACTCTAGGTGGGAAAGATAGGCGATAAACAATATATTGTAAAATACTGATTAGTGCTATGAATAATTGGTGTAGGCACAGGGATATATAGTTAAGGCGTGTGGGTAGGAAAGGATGTTTATTTTAGGTAGATGACATGTGAGCAGGGACACAAATGTGGTGAGGAACAGCCATGCAGTTCTGGGGGAAAAGTAACAGGCCAAGAGAACAGTGATTTCAAAGGCCTTGAAGCAGGAGCATGTTTGGAGTGTTTGAAGTAAGGAATCTGGCATAACTAGAACAGAGGTTGAGAGAGTGAAAGGACATGAGGATGCAGAGATAGCCCGAGATCAGATTGGAATAAGGACTAGGTAGTGACATGTAAATAACATATTCTTTCTTTAGGGGTCTGAAAGCAAAGTTGTGTCGGGAGTTCTCAAGGTCACCCCCAGGTTCAGTAATTTGCTAGGAGGATTCATGGGGCTCAGCATTCAGTCATACTTATGGCTATAATGGCAACAGGATCCAGAGCAAAATGAGCAAAGGGAAAGAGTGCATAAGGCAAAGTCTGGAGGAAATCAGGTATAAGCTTCCCAGAATCTTCCAGTGGAGTAACATAAGAGGAGCTTATTTCCTCCAGTGGCAAACTGTGACAGCAGGTATGAAAGGCTCTCTACCAGGGAAGCTTATTACAGACTCAACACCCAAGGTTATTTTGAGGATTGGTCGCATGGGTGTCCTCTTCCTGGACCATACCAAATTCCTGACTGCCAGAAAGCAAGCGTGCATTTAGCATAAGCCATATTGTTTGTACAAACAGTTTAGACAGCATGAGCTACTCATACCATTTAACAAATGGTCAGAACCCTCCTGAAACCTATGTTCTCAGATGCTAGTCAAGGGCCAGCCTTGAAAGCAGGTCTTTCTAAGAATAGTAGCCTTGGGCCTTTAACTCTTTTCTGCACAAAAACATACAGAGAGATGCTCCAAGCCAAGTAGAATAGGAACCAGAGAACTAAGCAGAAACTAAGTGAACTCCATGAGCTAATAGAGGCAATGGGTAAATAAAATTCATGAGATAAATAAACTAAGTGGCCAAAGGGCAGTAATAACAGCAGGAAGAAAAAGCAGAGAAGAGAGAAGCTGAATCAAGTGAATGGAAGGGTATCTTGTGCAAGAAGAATAAATGCCCATCTATGTGACAGCAACCCAAGTATTGCTTTTGGGGCATTAGAATTGCTTTGTGATCCTGGAGACTAATGAACAATGCTCTGCTGCTTCCTGAGGCCTGATTGTTCCATGAAAATGGCTCCTTTTTCTTGCCTCCTAATTTCTTATTGTATCTTTGTAATAAATTCCAATCACCCAGGATTAGAAACATGCCTTGTAATGTGCTCCTTGAAACCCAAAAGTGCTTCACTAATACACCTGGGTTTTCAGCCATTCAAAACATAGACTTAAAGAGGAAAACTAATATGATGGCCGAGGGATCACTGGCCAACTGGGTAAAGGACCAAGATTCATAGCATAGCGTGAAACTCTCCACCTACCACCACGAAGCCATGTTCCAGTCATATCAAACTATGCACAACTATACTCAGGTGCAAAGTGGACTTTTATGCCTTTTTTATTTTGATCATGTTTTTCACTCTATTTAGAATTTCAAGGTTTTTCATCTTTACACATACCTAGCTCAAATGCTGTTTGCATTATCTATGAAGCCTCCATAACCACCTCTCTCCCCACACTCTTCTTTGACCTCTCTGGAGTGATTCCTTCCCTCTGCACTGCTATCTCAGCCATTGGTACAAATTTCTATAGCAACAATTACAAACCATACTAATCAACTATTTAGGCATTTTCTCTGAAACAAATTATGTTCCTAGCATAGTGCCTCATAAAGGATAATTTTTAAAAAAAATTTAACATTTATTTATTTTTGAGAGAGAGAGACAGATCACAAGTGGGAGAGTGGCAGAGAGAGAGGGAGACACAGAATCCGAAGCAGGCTCCAGGCTCTGAGCGTCAGCACAGAGCCCGACGTGGGGCTCGAACTCATGAACCATGAGATCATGACCTGAGCCAAAGTCAGACGCTTAACCCACTAGCCACCCAGGCACCCTGGTAATTTTTAAATAAATGCCTATCTGGTGAATGAATGAATGAGTGAGTGAGTGAGTGAGTGAGTGAGTGAACAAACGAACCAAGAAACACATGCAATGAGTCACATATTGAAGAGTTCTGATCCCAGAATTTAAGGCCAGATCCCCTTGACCATTACACCCCATTCTTAATTCCCATGCTTAAAATAATAATCTCTCTCATCTGTTGGAAAACTTTTTATTTTCTAAAATTATATTGCTTTCATGTTATTTTCTTGAAGACATTATTACCTTACAGATGTTAAATAGCCATATTAGCATTGGTTCTAATGATTTTCCTAGTGAAAATAAAGTTCTTTTTTTATTTTCTAAATATGGGAGAACTTAAATATGCCCCATCCAGAAAAGTATATGCTAAGCATACTCAATTTTGTAGTCTCCAAGTATGTTTATACAACTAAGTAAACACACAGAATTGCTCTCTTGCTATGAAAGTACTTCCTATCACTAGTGCCTCATGTATCTATGCATATTTTTAATTAGTTTTCTAAAAGGGAATAATTTCAAGTAGTATTGTTTTCACAATCCACTACTTCTGGCACTGAAAGTTAATTAATTGCCTAAGAGATTTTACGTAAAACCAATCCTAAAAAGCATAGTCATGATCATAGCAAACATTAAATAGAGTCTAAGTTTGTTACTCTTTCTGCAAGATCTGTTTTGATTAGTGTGGCCTTTTAAAATAGCTTTCCTTTACTTGAGAGTTGTTAGAATCAAGGCTTTTTTTTTTTTCTTCTGCTTTGGTGACATGCTATAGTTGGCTGCTGTTAACACACAAGAGGTTTCAAGAACTAAATGAAATATATTCCCAGAAATTGAGGACAGATTTTTTTTTTAAAACAGCATCATCTGAAATTGAAGCTAAATAGAATGAATTTTGAATTTGTAAGATTAGCCATTGAAAAGAGGGTTTACAAGTATGTGTGGATGAAGTTGGGGCGTTGCCCAATTCTTGTGTGCGTGTGTGTGTGTGTGTGTGTGTGTGTGTGTGTGTGTGTGTAGGGGACGATATTGCTGTGGGGTTGGGGAGAAAAAATTCTATTTTGGGGGCATTTTCTTTGATTCATGCATTTAACATATGCCGTCACTTAATCACTGCAACACTTCTCTAAAGTAGGACTCTTATCCACACCCCACAGATGGGAAAATGAAGATAGGAGGGAGGCTCCAGGCTATACCACTACTGCAGAGCAGAACTGAAATTTCAACCAAGTTTCTCTGAATCCGAAGTTTGGGTCTCTACCACCCTATATAGAAGGCCAGGTTATACCATCACAGGATACAAATCACTTTATATACATATGAGCTGTTCTGTATATCATCCCTAAAATGGGGTGATCTGCTTACTCCAAAATTCGATTAGGTTGAATTTTAAGAACAAAATAGAATTGAACAAGGGTCAGCAAATTATGGCTCCAAATCTGTTTTTGTAAATAAAAATTTATTGGAAAGATGCCAAGCATGTATGTTTGCCATGTTGCTCATGGCTGCTTCTGGCCACAAGGACAGAGCTAAGTAGCTGTGACATGGTCCATAGAGCCCCAAAAATTTACTGTCTGAACAGTTACAGAAAAACCGTGCCATCCTCTGGAATAGAATCAGTATCCAGTGCTGTCCCAGGGAGATAGGTTCAATGTCAGGCAGACACTGGAGAGCTGTACAGAGTTGCTGGAGGGTCTGCCAATGCTGCCTTCGCCTACAGGCAGCATTTTATAAAAAGGAGTCCAATTCTTTTTGTCCTAACCTCTTTTTTTTAAATTTTTAAAATTTATTTCTGAGAGAGAGCGTGAGCAGGGGAGGGTCAGAGAGAGGAAGACAGAATCTGAAGTAGGATCCAGGCTCTGGGCTAGCTGTCAGCACAGAGCCCAACGCAGGGCTCAAACCCACGAACTGTGAGATCATGACCTAAGCCGAAGTCAGACGCTTAACCAACTGAGCCACCCAGGTGCCCCACCTTTTGCCCTAACCTCTTGGCCATCAAGGAATCTCATTACAAATACCATTTTCTAAGTTCCGTGGTAACTGAAAACACGTATGAAGAAAACCACAAATAATATAATTGCTATGAAAACATTAACTATAAATTAGAACAGAAATAGGAAACCTATACATATGCAAAACTTTTTTAGATTGGTACAGGTTGTTCATCCCTGAACAAATTAAATGTTAGTAAGTGAGGGGCACCTCGGTGGCTCAGTTGATTGAGCATCAGACTCTCGGTTTTGGCTCAGGTCATAATCTCACCATTTGGTGAGTTGGAGCCCTGTGTAGGGCTCTGCACTGACAGCATGGAGCCTGCTTGGGATTCTCTCTCTCTCTCTCTCTCTCTCTCTCTCTCTCTCTCTCTCTCTCCCCTCTCTCTCTCCCCCCTCTCCCACTTGCATTGTCTCTGTCTCTCTCAAAATAAATGAATAAACTTTAAAAAACAAACATCAGTAAGCGAGATGGGATTCAGTGACTGGCTTGTCACTGGCAACTCAACAATACGATGGCTAATATTAAAGATGGAGTTGAATGGATGTTGACAGGTCAGTCACTATATTCACCAAAATGAATGTGAAGGGTCTACTAAGACACAGTATGAAAAAATACAGTCTTCATTAAATAATACAACTTGTCATTATTTTCCCATTTGACACCCCCAGATTGAGCTATTCATAAATGGCCAGATATGTTCATCACACAATAATTGTTTAAATTTTCTAAAGGGTAATTCTGAAAATTTTTGAAATTTCTAAAATTAAGAAAAACAAAACTTTCATATTTTTTCTTGGCTTTCTTCTCCTGCCATTGGTGGGCATGTCATTTCCTATGCATAAACTCAACACCCTGAAAATTATTTACCTTTATTTACCTTTTAAATAAATTAACTTTAAATGTTATTTACCTTTTAAATTAAAAAATTAATACAATTTATTTTTGAGAAGATAACACATTCACATGATTAATAATTTTTTTTTTTTTAAATGTCTATCCAGTTTCTTTGAGACAAAGAAAGAGCACGAGCAGGGGAGGGGCGGAGAGAGAGGGAGACACAGAATCTGAAGCTGGCTCCAGGCTCTGAGCTGTCAGCACAGAACCCGATGCAGGATTAAACCTATGAACCACTGGATCAAAACCTGAGCTGAAGTGGGACACTTAACTGACTGAGCCACCCAAGTGCTCCAAATAATTCTAAAGGTATTTAAGTGTGTCTCAAGAACTTTCCCTTTCCTATCTCTGTACCCCATTGTCCTGTCCTGTCTACCACCAGAGTTACAGTTTTCTTGTGGATCATCTCATAGATAGCCTCTGCCTTTATAAACAAATATGTAAATATAATCCTTCCCTCTGCCCCTTTTTTTACAATATCTGTGCCTTATTTTTTAATCTTTATTAACACATCTTAGTGATCTTTCCATAATGATATACAACTTGTTCATTGTTTTATAGGTCTACATGATATTCCATTGATGAGTGTACTGTAATTTATTTGATCAATCCAGTGTTGATGGGCATTTGAATGATTTCTAACCTTTTGATATTACAAACAATGCTGCAATATATAAGCCGAGACATAGGTCATTTTGACGCATTTTGGGGCATATCTGTGGAATAGGTTACTGCCTTTTCATTTTTCACCCCAAATTTCATTTTTACTAGGACAACTTTTGCACTGGATGGGAAAAGTCACTAAAACACTTTCATATTTTGTTGGTTTGATATAAAAGACGTATTCATGTCACAGACTAAAAATAACTCCCAATTACATAACTAATTTACACTAAGACTTGGTTGCCTCACTAAGAATAATCACTTTCTTAGAGCTTCACCTGTGGTATTAGAACTAACAATTGGGAGACATGAAAAATGAGAGGACTGACTGGCTATGAAACAAGTTGAGAACAGCACAGGGAAGATGAGGCACACAGGCCAGGCAGCGTTCTGGCCTCGCTCACTGACACAGCGACTTACTTGCTGGCCTCCGAGGCCCTTCCATCCAAACTGACAGTCTCAGCAAAGTCTGTAAGTTCGTGGCCCTTCTGGGGAAGCTTGTACGTGTCCAAAACTTTGTAAACATTTCCTGTTAGAGTTCTCACTTGTAATCCCCTAGATATTTCACAGGCTCCCATTAGCAAGAGTCATGAAAGCTTTATAAATGCATTGTTTTTTAGTTACCAGTCCAGAGCAGAAGTCAATAGACTCTGAGCATGTTCCAAACAGTTAATTTCATGTGGGTTATACCACCCCTTGGGCCTTATCAATGAATGTTCAAACATTGCCCTCGGGAGCTAAGTGACGGAATCCAAACTACTTAGCTTCCATACCACTCCCTCCTCCAGAGTAAACCCTGATTCCAGACTCTCTCATTTGTTCTAAGAGCTACTAAAATGAATATATCCCTGCAAGAGGGAACAGTATAAACTCAACTGGCCTTTACACAACATTCTGACTGATTTTATCATATTGTTTACAGGATGACATTTTAATGGGGAGAGGGAGAAAGCTCTGTACATGTGGTAGGTTGGGATAGAGTCCTGCTGAGAAGGGACACTAAAAGGCAAGACTGAATAAAAGCTCAGAGTAGTCCCTGAAATATAATCCTCACCATCACCCCTCTCCCAGTTTTAAATCTCCCTTATGCATGTTTGGGAAAACCAATGTCAGGATGGATTTTTTGACTCTGTAGTGTTATAACAATTAACTTTATTTAATGGCTCATTAAATATCTGCATGCTCAAGGACCAGTAACTTCTAATCTATGCATTAGACAGTCTTCCCAAGTTGCTTATGGGTGCTTATGAAGGGCATTTAGGAATTTTTTTAATACAGTCAGCTCTCAGAACAGTTTCATAGCGATTTGTTTTTCAAAAGAATTTTCTCAAGAGTTGATCCTAGGCCTTTAAGCATAGACGAAAGGTTATCTCTCACAGAGGCATAATTTACCAAGGCCTAAAATCACTCAGCCTGAAGAAGACCTCTGACTAATTGCTGTGAGGGGTCAGCAAGTAGAGTGGAATGACTGAAAAAGTGGATCACACAGTTAATTACACACAGTTTAGCCAAGAGCTGAGCAAAAGGCAGTCCCATTCTGCCTCTTTGATTTGTATCCAGTGTGAAATTCTGTCACAGGCAATGACTTGGTTTTTGTATCTTCTGAGCTCTGTCAGGGAACTAGGCTAGGCTATATCATTTATGGCCTTTCCTGGTGGCTAAGTGCAGCTTGCTGCATGTATGTCTGGGACAGAAGGATAAGAAAATCCTATGGGTGTCCCACTGGATATAAGCCTTCACTGGGAGCCTACAACTGGGCTGTAACTACCATGCCCTCTCCATTATTTCCAGAGAATTGCCCGGAACATTACTGGAAATGAGCTGTCTTGTCCAGTCAGCTCCCATTCTCTCGGGGAGATTAGAGCCCTATGAATTTCACAACCTTTGCAGCTTCTTGGGAAATGCATTATGAGTTTCCAAATCTCTTGCTCAGCCTTCATAAGATTCCCAAGTGATTGCAAAAGTGAAAATAAAACCCAAAGCTCTTTTGTGCCTTTGTATTTATGAATAAGATAAGGAGTGAAAATTGCATGCAAGGAACTTGGACTTCATGATCATACAGACTTTGGGGTCTCATGAAATCCACAGTCCCCTTGTGGAAGAAATAAATGTTAATGTCACGGGCCTGCTCGTGTCCTATACCTAGGTAATTCACGCACTGTTAGGGTTGTAGGAATTCAGAGATCATCTACTCCACACCTTCATGTCATAAATTTGAGACCAGAGTGATAGGCGCTCAGTTCATAAGGTAGAAGGAACACTAAGCTTAGAATGAAAGAACTTGAAATTAGGTCTTAACTTGCCCCTTTCTGGTTGTGGCTTTCAGACACACCAGTGAACCTCTGTTTCTTAATTGGCAAGTTGGTGTAATTTAGGCTCCAAACAGGCTGCGAATTTTGCTCTGTTGGGCAGGGGTGGTGAGGTGCCACTGGGAACGTGGAAATACATTGGCTCTTACAGAGTCAAACTTGGAGTGAATTATGAAATTGCAAATTTATGAAAGATAAGCTATCTTTAAAATAAATATTTTCTGATTTTATAGAGTACTGTATATATATTATACTAAAAAAAGACAATAAGGAAGAAAGTGACGATTACTCATAATTCCTGGCATATAGATTTCCAAATAAATTCTAGAGGAATTCCTCATACACATGTGGATGGGATCATACTGTATATGCTTTTTTGACACATAATAAGATATTATTGGTATTGTCTTTCAGTGTATTAGAGAGCACTCAGAATTCTAAGCCTAATGAATTGGGCCTAATATCTGAGAAACTGATTTGATCTGAATTGTGATAGTAGTTTGAGAATCCTGGGAAAGACTGAGTGAAGAAAATATGAAGATTGGGAAGAAACAAAGAAAGGAAGCCCCAAAATGCCAGAATGTAGACCAGGCATGGTGCTAAGGCTTTATAGGTTTTATTTACTTCATATACTCTTCTCAACTACCTTACAAAGTAGGTACCATTGCTGTTCCCACTTTTCACATGAAGACACTGATGCTCAAAGAAATTAAGTAACTTGCCCAACATCATGCAATTAGTAAATGTTAGGAATTGGATCTGTACTCAAGTAGTATATCCAGAGCCTGATATTTTTTAATTTACATTTTATTTTTACATAGTTACACATAATGTAAATAATTAAATAGTTCTTCAAGGTTTGCTTTGAAAACAACAGTCCCTAATTTCTAACTCTCTACCCCATTTCTTACAACCTCAAAGCAACAACTTTCATTCCCACCTCCCTTCCAACAGCTGATTCTTAAGATATTTACCTCTATATTCCTCATGTGTTTGGATGGTTGTTTTGTGGGTTTTTCATTCTAGGCATTCTCTGTTGGCATCTCTACAAGGTGAAAATTTGGCTCTGTCTCTCATATTTCCCACTCCCCCATGAGCTCTTGCCCCCACTGCCATTCTCTCAATATAGTCCACCGTGGTCTGAATGATTGGGTCCCCCCAAATATCTTACATGAAACCTAATCCCCAATGAGATGGCATTTNAATTCTCTCACTATATTCCACCGTGGTCTGAATGATTGGGTCCCCCCAAATATCTTACATGAAACCTAATCCCCAATGAGATGGCATTTGAAGGTGGGATCTATAGGAGATGATTAGATCATAGGGTGGAGCCCTCATGAATGGTATTAATGCCTTTATAAAGAGACTCCAGAGAGGTCTCTTACCCCTTCTGCCATGTGACATTAGAGCTGGAAGGCACTGTCTCTGAATCAGGAAGCTGGTTTTTAACAAACACTGAATGTGCCAGTGCCTTGATGTGGGACTTTCCAGCCTCTAGAACTGTGAAAAATATACTTTTATTGTTTATAAGCCACCCAGTCTATGGTAGTTTGTTATAGCAGCACAAATAGACTAAGACAGTCCTACCGTGATTTTCATTACATCTAGTATTAAATATTCACATTATTATGAGCAGGCAAGTGCTATTCATAGCTAATACCTGTAGACCACCATGACTACTTTTCTTTTACTACACAACCTCCTATATTGCCTGGACTTATTGTCATGACTGTTTTATTGTTGTTTGCTTAGTTTTCTTTATACTTAATACAAATCCAAACTCTCCCACAATTATATAATTCTCCTTTTAATATATTCAGATGAACTAGAAACTCTAACCATTTCGTCTTCTGGAAGAAATCAGACTTGCTTGCTCCAATCTGGGTCAGATGCTTTCTAACATTTGTTCCAGTTAGGACCTTGATACCCATTTATCCTCATTTTGGAGATTCTCTTCACTTCTTTCCAGTCTTAGATCCTACTTCCTGCTTCCTATGTCTTTTGCTTTCTTGGTTTGTTCCCTTGTTTAGTGAAGGACACAACTCAGGACCTTCCTGAGAAAGAGCACAAAGAAGTAAAATTTTTGAGACCTTTCATATCTGAAAATATCTTCATTTCTATATTTAATACTTTTCCAGAGTGTAGAAATCTGTCCTTCCTCTGAGCTTTGAAAGCATTTTCTCCTTTGTCTTCTGGATTTGGGTGTTGCTATTGAGAAGACAGATGACATTCTGATGCTTGATTTGTTATATTAAAACTCCCCCCTGCCCCATCCCACCTCAGAAACTGGAGGTTCTATTTCTTTGTCCCTCTTGTTTTGGATATTTTATTTACTTTTCAGTATAAATTCATTCAGTGCCTACTACAGGCACTATTATAGGTGCTGAGAATACATCACTGAAAGTTTTATTATGATATTTTCAGGTGGGCATCCATTTTTAACTTTTAGTCAGTTCTGGGTAGTTGGTGGGCCCTTCAGTCTGGAAACTTGAGATTGTAGGAAATATTCATTAATTTTTTTTTCTTTTGATGATTTCCTATCCTCTGTTACCTTCTTTTCATAATCTTATTATTAGATATTGGACATCCTGGACTGGTCCTCCAATATTCATATATTTTCTTTCCTATATCTGTATACTGTAGTCCTTTTTTAAAAGTCTGCATCCTAGGAGATTGCCTCAATTTTATCTTTTAGCACTTATATTGAATTTCTCATTTTTAATGTCATATTTTTAATATCTAAATTTCATTTGAACTTGCTGAATATTCCTTTTATAGATTGCCCTGTTGTTTCATATTTTCTCTTATCTCTCTGAGGAGAAGATTGTTCATTTTCTAAGTTTTCTATTGGTAAAGTTTGTTTCCTGCAAGTTGCTTCCTTCTGTTTGTCTTGGTCCCTACCTTTCATTAATAGGCATTTCTCAAATATCTGGTGATTGCTGGCCATCTAGTTTAATTTTAAGAATGGAGCATTGAAGAGAGGATGTTCTTTATGCATAAGGAGACTCTCCACTGAGTTTGCTACATAGGTTGACATACTGGGCCCATGTCTCTATATTTTCTCTTCAACGATAAGGTTACCCAGACAACTCTTCCAGCCTTCTGACAAGAAGACCACCAGGAGCCATGTGAAGAAAGAAGACTGAGGAAGTTTCAACACACAATTTGTAGATCTACATATAATACCCAGTCTTAAATAGCTCTCATCTTTCCCCAGCACCTCAATCTATAGCCCCTCTGTTCTTGTCAGGAGAATAGGAGGCAGTCTCCTAGCTTCAGGAAATAGAGGTGGGGAATTGGGGCTCTGTCAACTTCTTACAAAGACTTTCTACCAGGTGTGCCTGGGTGACTCAGTCCGTTGAGCATCAGACTCTTGATTTTGTCTCAGGTCATGATCCCATGGTCATGGGATCAAGCCCCATGTGGAGGGCTCTGCACTGAGTTCTGACTTAAGCTGAGCATGGAACCTGTTTAAGAGTCTCTCTCTTCTTCTCTCCCTTTGTCCATCTCCCCTCTTCTCTTCTTCCCCTGCACTCCCCTCCCATCCCACTGCTCTTCCCCTTCCCAGCCTTCCCCACTTACAGGCCAAAGGCTCCTCTCTCTCTTAAAAAAAAAAAAAAAAGAAAAAGAAAAGACTTTCCACCAAATCTTCCTTGTAAACCCCACCATCATTCCCACTGCCTAAGGTACCTGTTGCACCAGTTTTTTAGGACTCCATGTTGGGTCCAACCAACTTGGGTGAGTTATCCAGCTTAAGATTTAGCTTTCTTTTCTTTTCTTTTTCTCTTTTCTTTTTTTTTTTAATTTTAACTCCAGTATAAATAACATACAGTGTCATACTAGTTTCAGGTGTACAATATAGTGATTCAACAATTCTATACATTGTTCAGTGCTCATCAAGATAAGTGTATTCTTAATCCCCTTCTCCTGTTTCATCCATCCCCCCCACCCACCTCCCCTCTGATAACCACAGTTGTTTTCTATAGTTGAGTCTGTTTCTTGGTTTTTCACTTTTTTCTTGAGAAACACACTTTATTTGAATCTCTTTTATGTTCCCAACACAGAACTTTTTTTCATCTTAGCAATGCCTCTCTAAAAGAGGATTTATTACTCTCTTGAGTGTCCAAATTCAGTTACTACCTGTTTATTTATTAGCTTCCTAGTTTCTAAAGTTTTATTGCTATTGTCTTCCATTTCATTCCCTTTGTCCTTGCACATTTATGTTTGGTTAATGATAATTTTGTTGTTCTCTGGGTAAAGGAGGAAAGGTATTCAAATGCTTATGTTCAATCTGATGTCTTTAACTGGGCTGTCTCAGATCCCAAGCTATTATCAGTATGTTACAGAAAAGTTTGCCGAGTTTGTTCTAGCTGTTTTAGAAAGACAAATACTAAATCTAGCAAGGAAATCATTACTAAAGAAACATGATAACCATAGTTGAACAAAATGTCGATCAAGACTCTCCATTTTTTTGTTTTGATTACATGCTCACGAGAAATATTATAATGTGACACTCAACATGTCCAAGAAATTCATATTCTAATACCCACACCAATTTCTTTTATAATGTACCACATCCTAGTAAGTGGAACATGAAATGAAATCCTTTCATTACTCATGTCAGAAACTTAGGAGTCATTCTAACACCTTGTCATCCCTCTGCCCCCACATCTATCCATTACCAAATTCTGCCTGTAAAATTTATGACATGAGTCTACTTCTTTCCATCTCTACCGTGAAGGCTCCAGTTCAAGTTAGCAACACATCTCAGCTCTACTTCTCTTGTTGTCCTAACTGACCTCTCTGCAACCATTCCCACCCCAGCCTATGCAGTCAGAGTCACCTTTGTAAAATGCAAGTCAGATCTCATTCTTCACAATCTGTGTGAAACCTTCAATGACTTCCCACTACTCTTGAGCTAAGGAGGCCAATCCTCAGCAGGCCTGTAAGGGTCTGCAGGACTGGCCTGGCCTCTCTGGCCTTAACTAGTGATGCTCCCTCCCTCACTGTCAGCTCCCAGCCTTGCTGCCTCTCTTTCTGATCCTTTTTTTCTGATTCTCGTTTCCCCACTGTCCCCTTGAAGCAGAGCAGCTCCCTCCCACAGCTGCTCCCAGCAGCCTAACTGCTCCTTCCCTCGGCCCAGGTTATTGCCTACTCATCACACAAGTCTCTTGTTCTAGCGTCACTTCCTCAGGGAAACCTGGTGAGGTCAGGCTTTTTTATGATACACTCACACAGAAGCATGCTTCACTTCCTTATAGCACTTATCTCACTTGTTAACTAGGCCTCTGCTTTTTATGACCATTTTTATTAATATCTCCCTCCCCCACCAGATTGTAAGCAGCATGAGAACAGAGCATATCTATTACTTTTCTACTTTTCACCACTAGATGCTCAGGACCTAGCTAATTTCTGATTGCCTCTTTAATGATTGATTGAAAAAGTAATATGTGTCTTGGCTAACATCTTCCTCCAATTCAGAAGAACTTCAGTGTAATAATAATCATGCAATCTTTCCTTTAAAGATTCAAAGTCATTGTTACAAAAAAAATGGTGTGATATAGTAAATTTCTCGTCTTTTGAGTGGATAGGTATATCAACCGGTATGTTAAATAGCCTCAGACTAATTGTTCAGAAAAACAATGTGAGACAATTTTGAAGTTTTCAAAAAGGAATTTGAAGTTTTTTAATGCTCAGTTGAAGACTAAGAAGTTGGTTCAGTTACCACCTTTCAATAGGAGAAGCATTAAAAATAATAATTCTAGTGACAGTTAGTTAAGCATCTGACTCTTGATTTCAGCTCAGGTCATGATCTCATGGTTTGTGGAATTGAGACCCCAGTCGGGCTCTGTGCTAACAGAGGGGAACATACTTGGGATTCTCTGTCTCTCTCTCTCTCTTTCCCTCTATCCCTCCCTCACTCATGTTCTCTCTCTTTCTCTCTCAAAAATAAATAAACATTAAACATATTATTTATATAATAACATACTACATATATAATTAGCATTATTGAATACTTGCTGTGTACCAGCAGTAAGCAAGAGCTTAAAATACATTATCCCATTTAGTCCTCACAGCTACCCTCGAGGCAGCTAACCGGTAGAATCGCCATGTTACCAATGAGGAAACTTAGGAGGCAGGTTAAGAGGTTAAGTAGCTGTGGGTCCAAGTGGTTGAGTTGGTGTTCACATCCCAGGCAATCTGGCTCTAGAGCCTGTGTGTTTTAATGCCTTTAATGAGAAAGATGATGAGAAATTCTTTCCAAGAAACTAGAAATTTGGCCAAGGAAAACTGACCTTAAATTTGGAAAAATCTTGGAATTTGGAAGAATTAGGACACAAGGGAAACACAGCTAGAAGCAACTAAACACTGGAATAAGCTGGATTTTTAAAAGTTTTTATTTAAATTATACTTAGTTATTATACAGTGTAGTATTAGTTTAAGGTATACAATGGAGTGATTGAACACTTCCATATGGAATAAGCTGTTTTAAAAAAATAAGTTGCATGTCTTTTCTGATGAACTTTGAAACCCAGAATGGACAAGCTTATAAGCAGAAGGGTCAGTTAATCATGTGTTTAAGAGCAGGGCTTGGAACCAATGATCTGTTGAGGTCCTCTCCATTTCTTCAACTCTGAAAGGCAGTTTAGTGCCGGGTTATCTTTTGCCTTCAACCTTTCCCCTGGTTGAAAATTTGCCTAATGTAGTCAACTTTGTATTATCCCAGGGTAGCTCATCCAGGGCAAATCTTGCTTTATTGAGTTGAGTAGTCACTTTGTTTAATGACTTGCTGTGTTAACAACTTGGCATAGGCTCGTCCACAGTCAGCACCTCCTCGGTTTAATTGCTTGCTTTGTTGACATTATACTGTCTTTAGGGAAACACTTTGAAGTCCAAAACGTAACCAACTCCTATAGTACTAACTACCCACCCCCACCAAAACGGTACTACAGAGAAAGAAAAAGAGAAGAATTTGAAGAAATTGACATGATTCTCATGAAGATTTTGATGAATTCGAAGAACATTAAAAAAAAAAAAAAAGATGAAATGAGACAGTGTGATTCCATAAATCAGAATGGCAAGAGCCTATAAGAATAGTGTTAGGAAGACTAAATCATTCTTTAGAATTATCTTGAGGCTTGCTAAAAATATGCTAAGGATACTTGAAACAGATTGCATTTTTAAACACAAAGAGAGCCCAACTTTATAGGGCAAATGGCATATGTGTTGGCAGCTGCTGTCTAGAGGAACACGTGCAGAACTGGGGTCCCGGCATCTATTCCCTAGACTCTCCGTGGGCTTCTCTATGCCAAGGAGACCATTACTCTCCAGTGTCCATGCAAAGGTGAGTCCCATGGCCCTCACCATGTGTGAAGCCCCAGGACCCAGATAGATGGCTCACACTTGCTTTTGGAGAGTACTTTTAAAACTTAAAACCTGTGTGCTCATCTTCACCAAATACGTATGCCTACCTATCTTCTCTAAAACAAAAAATAAAAAAAGGCGCCTGCGTGGCTCAGTCAGTTAAGCGTCTGACTTCGGTTCAGATCATGGTCTCAGGGTCTGTGAGATCGAGCCCCACAACAGGCTCTGCAATGACAGCTCAGAGCCTGGAGCCTGCACCAGATTCTGTGTCTCCCTTTCTCTCTGCCCCTTTCTCTCTCAAAAATAAATAAAGATAAAAAAAAAATTTTAGGGTCACCTGGGTGGCTCAGTTGGTTAAGCATCTGACTTCTGCTCAGGTCATGATCTCACAGTTTGTGGGTTTGAGCCCTGCGTCTGGCTCTGTGCAGACAGCTAGCTCAGAGCCTGGAGCCTGTCTTCGGATTCTATGCCTCCCTCTCTCTCTGCCCCTCCCCTGCTCATGCTGTCTCTATCTCTCTCTCAAAAATAAATAATGCATTAAAAAATAAATAAAAGTTTTTAAATATAAAACAAATACACAACTTCTCTCAGTCCTCTACTGAATCAATAAAAGAATAGGGAAATAAAAGCTGAATTGTCTATCTGTTTGGACTCTAGGCAAATTCTCTGCAGGATTATCTTTTGCTTAGATAACTGTATAAAAAATCCTTCAGTAGGAAGTTCAATCTGGTTTGTGGAATTTGAGATCAAAAGGTCAGGGGCATGTCTGTGCAGCAACCTACCCATTTACTTATGTAATGTTTTAATAAAAGAGAGTACTAAATATATATAACCAGTTAGCAGGTTTTTAAAATTTTTTTTAATGTTTTATTTATTTCTGAGAGAGAGATTGACAGTGTGAGCAGGGCAGGGTCAGAGAGAGAGGGAGACACAGAATCCTAAACAGGCTCCAGGCTCCAAGCTAGCTGTCAGCACAGAGCCCGATGGAGGGCTCGAAACGACGAACTGTGAGATCATGACCTGAGCCGAAGTCGGATGCTTAACTGACTGAGCCACTCAGGCGCCCCATTAGTTAGCAGTTTTGATTGTGTTTAGGATAAGACAATGCCAGTAGCCCAAAATAACCAGAGATTCTCCTGAATATGAAGATAATTGACATTATCATTCTCCAAATACACTAAATCTCCAGTTTTATAAGGCTTATCACATTTGGAATTATTAATTTAAAAAAATAGTATTTACTTTTAAGGAGGGACAGGAAAGAGAGAGCCAGAGTGCAAGCAGGTGAGAAACAGAGAGGGAGACACAGAATCTGAAGCAGGCTCCCAGCTCTGAGCTGTCTGCACAGAGCCCAAAGTAGGGCTTGAACCCACAAACTAAGATCATGACCTGAGCTGAAGTTGGATGCTCAACCGACTTAGCCACTGGAATTATTAATTTAATATCTGTCTGATCCCCAAGTTCATTATAGGCTTTGTCTGTCCAACACTGTTGAATGGTGCCCTAGAACTATGTGATGCAATACCCTAATCCCTTCCCCAAACCATAATTTTTTAGGAGACCATGACAATTATTACTGCCTTTTCTGTGTTGTATTCCAGGTACTTAGCAGAATCCTTAATGCAAAGTAAATGCTCAATAAATAAGTGGGTGAATGAATAAAAAATTAATGGTTTGGGTATATTTTCTGTCTTTCGTCGGGACCCTGGGAAGATCACTTAATATCTCTGTTTCCAAATATGGCTGTACTTCAGTATAACCTTCAGAGTTTTTTAAAAAATAGGGATTGGTACTCACTTCCAGGCATTCCAAATAATAGTTTACAAAGCTGCCACAAGTGGCTGTAATGCGCTCTTAAGTTAGAGAAGCAGAGATTTAACCAATCTGGCTCACTTTCCTAATCTGGAAAACAACTGGTCCTGGGACCTCTTTGGATGTTGTTAAGACCAAATATGATCAAGTGCAAAGTACTCTAGCAAAGAAAGGACTATATATGACTGTGCGAAGTCGGATAAGACTTAAAGCCCACCAGACGGACCTGCCAGAGAGCACACACGATGTTACAACCCAGGTACTTCTCTTTAGCACAAATAGGACTCATCCGATTCTGAGATTTGAATAAGATCTGAATGTTTTCTGAACAAATGAATTCTTCATTTATTTGCCTATAAATCTCCTACATCTCCCTTCTGCTAAACCTGGCCACAAAGCACCTGTTTTATACAATTTTATATCAACATATAAGAAAGAGAGAATCGTTGGGGAAAAGACCATTCATTCTTTCATTCTTGGCTTTATTTCTTCGCTTGTTCAACTGGTCATAATTGGTCATTTCAGTGTCATCAAAATGATACCGCTGGCTACTAAGCCCCCCAGGCTGTTGTCAACACAATCGTTGCAGATACCATCAGGGCTCCACCTAGATTCCCGGCTTCCCCTTTATTGTTTCTGTATGCCCATCCCCCAACTTCGCACCCTTAGTCCTGACATAACTCATTTTCAAGCTTCTTCAGAGAATTTCCCCTGGGCTACGGGAGTCCCTTAGGCAGGATGCACTGGGAGCCAGAAATGGCGTGGTGTGGGAGGGTGATAGAGCCCACCCCTGACTGAAAGCAGTATGAAAGCCCAGCTCACTTGCCTTGAGGCAGAATAAACTATGCAGTCATTCACATTCCAGAGCTCCCATGGGACTAGGCTGAGCGTGAGACCTTCCCTGAAATTACACTTGTGCTGGGCTTCTTCCCCTCCTTATTCTGCTTGCCTCCCTTACTGGCATCACATGTAAGAACTTGCTTGGTCGTCATTTGCCCACAAATCTTCATTTCAGAGTCTTCTTCCTAATGTCCTCATCTTGCTCAGCTATGGGTTTTAAATTTAAAAATAAATTTTCATTTGTTCAATTAAAAATTATATATCATTACCAGATGGAATATGTATCTTTGTGTGCATAAGGCATTAAGTCCATTGATCTCTTCTTTTGTGACCTCAAGTCTTTTGTCCACCTTATTAATTCATATTAGGTCTTTTTGTTTTTGAGGTTAATTTACATACAGGGAAGTAAACAAATCTTAAGTACATAGCTCAACAAATTTTTACATATGTACGCCCCTGTAGCCACCACCCAGTCAAGATACAGAACATTTCCAGGACCCAGAGTCTCCACCACATCTCCTCCCCATCTACACTCCCAAGCAGCCACTATTCTAACTTCTGTCATAGATAAATTCAGCCTGTTTTGTACTTCCTGTAAATGGAAACATTCTGCATGTACTCTTCTGTGTCAGGCTTCCTTTGTTTCTTCCAAACATCATGTTTGGGAGATTGATCCGTGTTGCAAGTATCATTCATTCATTTTCATTGGTGTGTTGTTTTCCACTGTATAGAAATACCACAAGTTATTTCCTCATTCTCTTGTTGATGGAAATTTAGGTTGTTTGCAATTTGGAGCTATTATGAATAAGGCCACTGTGAACATTCTCTACATGCCTTTTGGCAGATATAAGCACTTATTTCTGCGTGGATACCCAGAACTGGAATTGCTGGGTCATAGGTTATATATGACTAACTAACCTTGGTTGGTGTGGTAGCAAACATATTACCTCTTTGCCATATTCGGGTAAATTTCCCCAAATTGCCCCCCATTTTTCTCTTTTGAGATAGAGCGCATGCACACACGCATGCAGAAGCAGAGGAAGAGAGAAAATCCCAAGCAGACTTAGAGCCAGCATGGAGCCGAGGTGGGACTCAGTTCCTTGATGCTGGGATAATGACCTGAGCCAAAATCAAGAGTTGAACACCTAACCAACTGAGCCACCCAGGCACCCCAGATTGCTTGCCTTCTTAATAATAGTTATCTTTTTTCCTCTAAGTTTTATTGTAATATAATTTTTATATATAATATTCATCTTATTTATTTATTTATTTTTATTTATTTATTTTTTTTAAAATATTTTTATTTATTTCTAGGANACGTGAAGTTTAAAAAAATTTGCCTAGGATTATAGTCATGTTACCACCACCACAGTCAAGATAGAGAACATTTCCATCTCTCTTATTATCTTCTATTTTAACTCAGAAATGTTTACATTTTTGATGCAATTATATGTGACTTGTCTCCCATTATTTCTCTATTTCTAAAATACTTTACCAGTTAATTCAGGTTAACTCTAGAATCACTCTACAAAGTATCAGAACAAGTGCCATTACCTTCTTACACAAACATATAATAAATTTAGAGTCTTAACTGTTGAGTTGGACAGAGTAACATAAGAATCCTAGTCAAGGGGCGCCTGGGTGGCTCAGTCAGTTGAGTCTAGAGCTTCAGCTCAGGTCATGATCTCATGGTCCATGGCTTCAGGTCCCACGTCGGGCTCTGTGCTGACAGCTTGGAGCCTGGAGCTGCTTCAGATTCTGTGTCTCCCTTACTCTCTGCCCCTCCCCTGCTCATTTGCTCTCTCAAAGATAAATAAACATTTTTTAAAAATTAAAAAAAAAAAAAGAAAAGAATCCCAGTCACTTACTGCTGGATGATATTAGGCAAGCCACTAGCCTCTGTGATATCAATTTCTTCTTCTGGAACATGGTTATAATAATGGTGCCTGTGGTGCTGGTTGCCAGGCACTGTTCTCAGCAGCTTATTTTGGTGCCTTATTAAATCTTACAAAAGTTTTGTGAAGCACATATTGGTCCTCTCCTAATTTTGTAAACTGAAGCACAGAGAAGTTAAGTAAACTGAGCCAGGCTCGAGAGCCACGAGCATGATGGCCCCTGCAATGCTTCTCTGCCTCACAGATAAAGAGGTGACTTGGGGAAAGATGAAGCGCAGCGCCTAGCATGAGCCACACAGAAATGCTAACTTTTATTATTATTATTCATCTTCTTTATATAGTCAATAAAGTTACATAATTGTCTTCATATAGGACATACCCATTTCTTGTTAAGGCTACTCGTAAATATTTTATGCCCTTTCATAGTTTTGAGCATGAGATGTCTCTTTCTCCCGTATGTTTTTTCATTGGTTATTCTGGATTGTAGTGGAAGCTATTGACTCCTTTCTACCATGTAGCTAACAGAACCCTAGCAGCATGTTGGCACCATTTAAAACACAGTCCCCAAAAAGTAATCTTCATTATGTTTAGTGTTCCTTTAATATCAAATGAAGTTAGCAGATAGGTAATGAAAAAATTAGAGATTAGAAATAAAATCTTAGGTTCTTTCTCCTTTGGTTAAAGAGAAAAGAGAGGGGAAACTGTAGAGAGAAATAATATACCTCGCTGAAAGTAATACACAAGAAGTCATAGCACATAACCCCCCTCCCCCAAAAAAGCTTCGTTCTCAAGCTCCTTTTTAGTGTAATACTTTAAAACAGTATTTATGGTTTAAATTGACTATGTAAATTCTTTTCAGTTCCATTGAGATATAATTGACAGCACTGTGGAAGTCTAAGGTGTACGGCATAATGATAGTAATTTATTTATTTATTTAACCACAGAAGAAGCAAAAAGTGTTTTAAAATAGCAAAAGACATGATATCAGCAAAGAAACAACTGCCAACAGCAAAAAACCCACAGCTTTCAACAGATCCTCCCCAAGAACCAGTCGTCCTAATTGAATACCATAGACCAGAAAGAATAATTATTAGCACTGCTGCCTGTTGCCAGTGCTATTCTAACACGCCCACCTTACACTTGTAACACCTCATCACCTAGTGCTGGCAATGTCTAACCCTTTTCCAGCTGCAGAAACTCTGCTGGACCCACCCCCTCTAGAAAAGATCTCTCACATTCCACCTCCTCCATCACAGAAGCAAGAGATTAAAACACAGTAATCTGATAGTAGATTGTTTAATACCCTCTCACCACTCAGAGGATTCTGAGAATAAACACTTCCTCATATCCAGATGTTAGCATTTTAGTGTTTTTGTTAATCTAATAAAAAAAGGAGGGGGCTATTTTTTCTGAAAAAATTGCTTTCTCTTGAATATAATAGCCAAGCATTGTACTTGTTGGGGGGGGGGACAGTGAACATTTCCTCTTGGGCAAAATATTCAAAGGTTTTGACTTTTGGATAGTAAATATATGTAAAAGCAACTGTATCAGCTCTCTTGAGAGCATTTTAGTGTCAGTGAAGGTATGCCTGTGTCAATGTAACATGACTGATCTGCTATCAGTCAGGAGGCCAATGGGAAAGGATGCTACCAACAAGAACAAAAAGAATATTGACCAAAGAACTTTTTGCAAAAGGTGTGAGCAGGCAGAGGAACTTCACAAAGAAAGATGATTTATTTGATCATAATTGGGAAATTCAGGAATGCAAGTGGCTTCATAGGTAGCTGGATCCAGGGGCTCAAACAATTGCAAATCTCTCAGGACAAGCAAACATAGGAAGAACGCTGGCACCTTCAGTCTCCGCACTTATTTTTTCCCAAAGGTTGAAGTGTCCTGGGCCTGCAGGTCCAAGGGGACAAGTGGGGATTAAAATCTAGCAGAAACTCATGTCACCAAACCATGAGCCATGGCCTGCAGAACTGGGAAAAGGATCGGGCATGCAGGCATGTGGGTTCGGCTCTCCCGCTGACCTTCCTGCTGTCTGATCAGATCTTCTGTCTTCCAGTCTGCTCTCTTCCATTGTGCTAAGCAGTCTGCAGGGGAGAGCAAAGTCTAAAAGTCATTTCAGCCATGCCAGTGACTGGTTGTAAATCAAATTCACAAAGGAGTAGAGTGTTAGAAGGTTCTTTTGGGCAACAACCCGAAAACAAGGGCTCAGTTTCTGAGAAATGAAACTATTTCATCTCCATTTACCTGAACTCTGTATCTGTTTCTCAATTTATTCTGAATTGACAAAGAGGGTATTATATTTTGGACCCCTAAAAATTCCATCAGCCATGTTATCAGGATGTTCTCTCTCTCCATCTCTCAACAGTGGTTTCCTCTCTCTGTCTCGTTCTTAGGCAGATTTTCCTCATTTTGGAGTAAAGATGGCAAAGTCCAAGGTTTACACGGATCTTGCATGTCACAATTTTTGTGAAAAGAAAGTAGGTCTTTCATGATAACTCTAACAAAGATCATGGGGAAATTTTTCATTGGTTCAGTGTGGATCATGTGTCTAGGGAGGAATGGAGCACCCTGATTGGCCGGACCTGGGTAACTGGACTGCTGCAGTTTCTGGGGCATGGGTAAGTCCCACCTAAACCATACAGGGCAAGAGTGGGGAGAGAGACTATACTCATGTGCAGATTGAGCAAACAGTAACTGATTTGTTCTCGGTAGATTGCTAAGGGATTTGAAATTCCTTTAAAAAAATTATTTTTCTTATTATTACTGGTTGTCACCTTCACTATACATTGGAACCACCTGGGGAGAACATAACCCCAGACCAATTAAATCAGAGTTTCCTGAGGTTAGGACCCTCGCATCAGCATTTTTATAGCTCTCAAGGTCCTGCTGATGTGCAGCCAAGATTGACAAACATAACATAGGTAAAGCAGTATTTCTTAATCTGGGGCCAAGCAAGGATGGCATTAATCTTGTTCTGGAGCTAGCTGTAACATGTTACTCAAAATAGGAAGCCTGAGAGTGGAGGGAGATTCTGGGAAGATGGAACTAACAGTGACATCACTTTTGAATCTTTCTGTATTTCTACCTAGAGACAGAACAACTAAATAGACAAACCAGAGCCCATGAATAACGTATGCAACCAAACTGGGCACATGTTCCCACAGACCACAAAGTAAAAGCAGGTGATGACAAACCACAGACACTGTCTGAGAGAAAGGATACAGAGAAGATGCAACTGGGGATCTTAAAGACTGAGACGAAGAGATCCACAAAATAGGGAATTTGAGGACACAGCTCCCTTCCAGGATAGGGTCCCACCCAGGGGAAAACTCCTGGAAGTAGAATCAAATTGAACAGAACAGGGTCAATAAAAAAGTGAAGGAGAGAGAAGATCCCACAGAAGTGGGGGACAGGAAGAGTCAAGAACTCTTCCAAACAAAATAGTCAACTCGAAAACATGGAAGGCAAAACACTAAATTAAAAAATAAAAGCCAATTATCTTTAGCAGTAAAACTTCTGAAATTTTGCCCTTCAGCTTCATATGTTTTCTTATTATTTAATACTTTTTTCTGTGAACATGTGTTGCCAGAATAGCAAGCTTGTATTTTCTATGTATATATGTTATCAAAGCCATATATATGTATATATGGCCATATATATATATGGTTATATACATGTATATATATAAATTAACAAGGAAGAACAGTACTCTAAAATATGGGCACCTGAACTACCTTATACATCCCAACGGCAGTGCAGGTGGGACCCACCTGGAGATCACCAAAGTGAAACCCGGTGTCCAGTACACCTTGTGGGCCCACACCAAGTCATCAAGAAGGAAAGTAGGAAAGTCCATAAGTGGCTGCATAAGGACAAGTCTCCAGTGTCATAACTTTGCACTGCACACATGGTATTGTTTAGACCTTATGAAGGCAATAAATGCTAGCTGAATGAATGAGTATAAAATATGAATGAATATAGAGTGTTAGAAAACTTTAAGTCAGTTTTTTAAATGAAATTAAAAAATCAGGTAAATAAGGAAAATTAAAACACTAGAATGAAAATTATTTAGAAAGTTGAATTGTAGAATACTCTACCATTGGGTTCAACTCAGCTTTAATAATTATAGTTGCCTGAATAAATAAGTCTAACATCACGTGTCAGTCTTGCCCCTCCTGGGACAATATATGAGACACTTCATGGGTACGCATAATTTCTTACCGTTGTCTGTATATTAGCATGGTTCCAGCCTCCTCTTTCCCTTAAAGCAACACATGCAAATGCTAGTGAGAGATTCTCAAGTCCCCTTTATTTAAAAACCTAGGGAAAACCTTGGAAAAATTCAACACAACTATCGTCAATAACTATAGGGTAGTTAGGGCTTTGGCATTAGAACAGACTTATATTGACTGATAATCCAACCATTGCCTCAAACTATGTCCCCTGGTAAATGACCTTATGTCTCTAAGCCTCATTTTCTCCATCTGTAAAATGGGTTTAATAGTTGTGTGCTTGCTGTTGATAATAAAATGAAATCACAAATATAAAGCATTTACTGCAATCCTCAAATGTTGGCTAATAATAATAATAATAATAACTTACATTGACAATCTCAGTATGAACAGTAAAACAGTAGGAGGAAGGGGAAAATGCCTCTGGAAACCAATAACTAAATAATCTGTTTCATTTTTTTTTTTTCAAATAGGCTCCACACCCAATGTGGGGCTTGAACTCAAGAGTCACATACTCTACCAACTGAGCCAGTCAGATACCCGTAGTCTGTTGCTGTAATAAAATTCTCTAATTCCTTATATATTTCCCTCATACAGTATTCAGGTTGATAAATCACTTATTATCAATTTTTAAAAATTATGAGTATCTACTGTGAATAAGGTACATGCACATTTGTTGGTAATTAGAAAATGTAGTATTCGTTTTTCTCCCACCTTAGCTTTTATTTGCGTATTATTTAAGTGTCAGGGTACCCCTCAGACGAAGGATAATTGTAAAGCCCAGGTAACGCCCTGATGGGTGCAGGCCTGTGGAGACAGCACATCTGCTTCTGAGCCTTGGCAGGCCACGGGCGGGCAAATGGGGAACCAGGCTGAGGCCGCAGCTACGCAGCTTGGAACTGCCCTCCCAAGGGGTGGGAGGTGTGTGGGACCAGATTCACCAGCTGATTGCAGAAAAGACCTGGGCTCATCTTAGCACTTGTGTTCTGACTTACCCAGGCCCCGGAAACTTGGGAAAACAAGCCCCCCTCATTTCAGCCCCTGGAGTCAGAGGCGTATGGCAACCAGCTGGCTTCCTGAACATTGTTTGCAAATGACTTATTTTGAGTTCTTTCTCACCGAGGCAACTACAACTAAAAGGCTTAGAACCTGTTTTGTGTGATGCAATTTTAGTGTCTGTGATCTTTCCAGTCATTTTTGTCTACAAGCTGTTGGCCCTGAGAATTACTTACATTTTCATTACGAGTGCTCAACCCCCTGTCGTAGGAGAGTCAAGCAGCTTATTTACTTCCTACTGGCAGGCTTCGGGGGAAACCGCTTAGCCAGGCTTGCTGAGCCATTGAACCAAAATAAAGTAACTTGCAGAAGAGCCGCACCAGGTCCTTATTCACCAGCTCTGCTTCTCCTCTGCTGGGCCTTCTTATGGGGACCCAAACAGAAATGAGCTGCTGTGTGCAGCAGTCAAAACACGGCCTTATTTTTCACCTTCCCTTTTTTTCTGGATGAAGCAAACTTTTCAGAGTCCATTTGCATATATGTATGACACCTGTTTACTGAGCACAAGAAGGGAGTGAGTTTGTTCTCTGTGTGCCTTTTCAGATAAGCTTATCCCTTTAATCATTTAACCTTTTCCTTGTTTACAAAGAAATGTTTAAAAATATTCATCAGCCTCATCCCCCCTTCTAAGACAGAAAGCAAGCACATGGTCGTCATTTTGGATTAGTCATTGAGATGTACTCTGATACCCACAAGAACCGGGAGGTGGGCGGACTTGTTCTCCCCAACATTAAATAATCCCACACTGCTACATCCGGGCTTCTGATTTCTACCTTTATGTCTCTTCCTTTGCTGTCTGGCTGCCTGCTTCTAACAGCCCCTTTCTCGGCTTTGAATGTGCTATTTCTAATCTGCTATGGACTGGGAAATCAGATAAGCCTGTTTCCTAGAACTGGGAAATCAGATAAGCCTGTTTCCTAGAACTAAATGCCTGACATAATGTTCTATGAAGAGTGCATAAACTTCAGTGCATACTTGGCTATCAGTTAGGATGCTTTGGGCTGCAAATAATTGAAAACCCCGACTCCTCACGGCCTAAGCACCAAGCCAATATATGGTGTCATAGAACAAAGAGGCTCCGAAAAGGATAGAGTCCAGGCACAACACTTCGGGCCCTGTTTTCCTTCTGGATCCGCTTTCTTCCACACTTGGCTTCATCCTCCAGCTGGTGGCAATGTGGCCGCGGTGATGGCTGCACACCCCAGGCACGGCAATGTTCCAAGGGAGAAGAGAGAACATCTCCTTCTGTGTTTCCTTTAGGGGAAGGAAACCTTTTTCAGACCGACTCCAGCTTCTTCAGCTAACTTCCCCCTGAGGGCCCAGAATTGCCCTTGCCCAAACCAACCACTGACTTCAGGGCTAGAACTCACAGGAATGACCTGGGCTAAGCAGCATCCACCCTGGACTGTGTTGGAATTCTCTCAGGAAAAAGAAGAGGAAAAACTAGACACTGGGAAGAGAACCAACAGTTTATGCTAGAAATTGAAGTTTTTTATTTATGATTTTTAAATAATTTTTGTAGATTTGCAGTTGTTTCTATAATTAGTTCAAATTTGGAGCAGATTACTTTTAGAAAAGTGAGACATTGTTTGAATTAAAATCAAATGGTAACCAGAGATATTTAGTGAACAACTAACTTTGGGGCTACATGTACCCCTAAATGGAGACAAAGCTTGGTGGTTGTCTCCCTATGAATATTTTACCCTTGAATGACTCCACCTATAGTAAAAAGACTACACAGTTTATTACAAGGAAATGTTCAGTGGAAGGAGCTATAAAGGTGGCTGGCATGTTATGGAGGCCAGATACCCTTCAAATGACTGCTGGTAAATGAGTGACAGGAAGATCTTGGGAGCCAATATTATCTTCATGGAGCACCTTAAGAAGGAGGTCTCAAGACCTAGACCAGGTTTTAGGGTGTACACAGCCACGGATAAATTAGGCAAATTTATTAGTGTATTTTGTTTATTTCTTACAGCTCTAGAAAGCTTCTCCCTGTAATACAAGGAGCTCAAATGAGCATTTCTTCAATTAACATAATATGTAGAACTGTTGTTATAGATCAACTAAAGGACCCCTCTTATTTTATAGAGTTCAAGTTTCCAGAACACATCAGCTTTTCCAAGTGGTCCCTGACTCTCTTCCCCACTGCCAAGTGGGATTTGATGTATCTTCCCTTTGCTCCTTGAGCACTCTGTGCACACTTCCAACACCATACTTAACCACATTGTAATGCAGTGTAAGACTTTGATCTTTGTCTTTTTCCCAAAGTTCCAAGGATGTTGATCAAGGAACCAAGTTCTATTTATTTTTGTATCATAGGGTCCTGGTGCTTAGTGATTGTCAGAGGAATGAATGAATAGATGGGTGGAGAAACTAAGCAGCAAAGCAACCAATGATTTGTCCCATCCTACTCAGGAAGTTAGGTGCATAGTTAGGATAGAACCCTAGATTCCAGGGCTATTTTCCAGTTCGCAGATCTGCTACATCTACACAGATGGGTTTTTTTTTTATTGGGAATTTTGTTTTTAAATCGCTCTAAAAACTATGTTGGGGCAGGTAGAATGTTGTGATACTAGAAACAAGGACCCTGAAATCACAGCATCAGGATGTGCAAGGTTTTAAAAATAGCAACATGGCTCAAAAAGACTTACTATGAAAAACAAAAAGACTTTAAATTATCTTCTCCAAGTTACCTTTACTTACCAGCCATTTATGAAACTAAATTCTAAGCCTGTCCCTTACCCTTATTCCCATCCCAATATGTACAAAAGGCAAGTAGCTGTGAACATGGGGGATTACATCTACTAAGAAGCCTCCATCATTTCAGCTTCGTGACAACTTCCCTGGAAATTCAACATCTTGAAGGATGAAGTTTTTTTTTTATTGCAAAGTTTTAGTGTCACTTCAGATTTTAATGAGATGATAGCACTCTCTTTTCTTGCACTAGAACCAGATAGAAAGTCTTAGTTATATCCAGAGCAGCCTCAAGGCTTATTATGGACCTACTGGTCACCTAAAGTAATGGAAAAGAGGGAGAGCTTTTTCTTGTTCTAGGTTCTATTTTGCCAGAAGTTCCACCAGAGCCACATTCCGATAGAGCATTTATATTCCTCACTGCAGAATGTCACCCTTGCTAATCTCTGAAATACTAGAACAGGCCACTCTTTTGAATGGTGGGCATCTTCCTGAAGGTAGACTGAACTGGCTTCAGAACTGATAGAAGCACCCTCTTGCTTCACAGTCTAGCATATCGAGCCATGACTGGAAATGTGAAGATTTTTTAAAGTTCACAAACTGTAGCAGATAATTTGACTTAAAACAAATTGGCCAAATGAAATTTCACCAAATACAATTTGACCAAATATAAAGTGTTGATAGGTATTTAGTTTAAAAGTAATTTGGTCAGTAGGAAAATTGGTAAAATAATATTTATATGACAATGAATAACCACAATGACTGCTTCTTTTAGCAATGGTGATTTTGGAATATACATACCATGAGCTGACTGTGTAGCTCACTGTCCATCATAAGTGTTTTTGTCTGATTGTTGTAATTGGTTCCATTTTTTAATGTATACTTATTTTGAGAGAGAGCATGAGCAGGGGAGGGGCATAGAAAGAGGGAGAGAGAGAGAATCCCAAGCAGGCCCCATTCTGTCAGCACAGAGCCTGGCACAGGACTCGATCTCATGAGATCATGATCATGAGATCATGAGTTGAGCTAAAATCAAGAGTCAGGCACTTAACCAACTGAGCCACCCAGGTGCCCCTTAGTTACTACTTTTTTTTTTTTTTTAAGCAAATTACTTATGTTCTTTGTTTCTTACAATACTAAAAGTTGGGGTGAAAGAATTGTTCAACAACAACAGAATGATCTAAATGGCCAACAAAAATAGATGAGTTAAAACATCTAAGTGTCCATTAGTGGGGGAATTCATTAAGACAGAATATTCACATATTTCCTTCCATGCTTTACTGTATTATTTAAGTTCTTTTGTTAATTTCCTCTTGGTATAAAAGCAATGTTACTCAACACACATGCAATTTAGAAAATATGGACATGCAAAAAGGGACATTATGAACACTCATAAATTAACCTGTTCAGTTAAAACTTTGAAACCTTGAGTTAATTTCCTTCCAGGACACATGCACGCACGCATGTGGGCACACACACACACACACACACACACAGTGATGAAACCAATCTGAATTTTGGTCCAAGAAGACATGCTGTAGGGTTTTACACAATTACTATAGTTGATCTGTGCTAAGGTGAAAAAGCAATGCGATTGTTATACGAATCACATTATCATCCATAAATATGTACTAGTTAAAAAGAAATAAAAAGCTTCCCATAATGGAAACTTTGCTGTGGGCTTTTTCAAAATGAGGATAAAGTGATGTAAGGGGTTAACATTACCAATAACACTTTAACTCTAAATAAAACAATATCCTGTAGAAGCAGGACTAGGATCTGAATTGGTAGAAAAGGCAAAGTAGTAAGATTTCTTGAGTAGTCATCTGAGATGTTGGGTATCTAATTTAAAGAATTTTTTTCTTGAAAAAAAAAGCCTAATTGTGGAGATGGGTAAAGAATGCTTCAGGAAATACCAGCATACCTGTCTTGTCAGGAAGGTTTACAAATAAATATGAGGAAAGACAGCAGGCATGATGTACATACAGGTCAAGATTGCACAGCTATTAGCCAAGCAGATGAGTTTTAAGAAAAGAGCAGCACAGTGTTCCCTTGTCGTACGTGACAGAGTCCATGTTGCCAAATGCCACCTGCACTGCTTCTTTGTTGGCTTCTTAGTTTAGTCTGTTAAAAAGTGGAAGAGAGGCCCAGCCCATCCTGAGCAGAATCAGAAAGTAGCATAAGCCATGTCTCCTATCTGTGTCTTCCTTGTAACTCTGCCCTCCCCCAACTGACAAGAATGTTGCAGCTGGACTGAAAGAGAGGCATGAAAGCATCCAGCCCTGCATTCCTGACGTCCAGCCTTGGAACAGGGAGTCAGGACACAATCCTGAAGACTGAAGACACTGGGAAATGTGCAGCCCAGGAGAGGAGGTGAACCCTCTGTGGCAGAACCCAGTGGAGCAGAGGTGGGCTTACATGAGCTCCAACTGGGAAAGAGAAACCTTTCTCTGGCGAGCAAACGGTAGAGAGGGGACCTGTTGGCACTTTAGACTTACAGTGTTGTCATGCCCTTTTGCCCCAAAAGATTTAATCATTGCTTGATATTTACTTATCCTGTAATATAAAGGAGGTTTTAAACTAGAATGGGCCCTGGATGAAGTTGTTAGAAGTCTATCCTAGAGTTTATGAATTTGGAGAGGGAGGGCGTATTGTCTAAGGACCTAAGCCTCCTAGTGACAACCCTAAGACTTAGAGCCCAGCCAACTTGAGCACAGCTCTCCCAGCGCAGCTGGTTCTCTCCGTCCTCACCCCATTGTCTTCTCTTTCCCTCTGCCCCAAGATGCTGAGCATGCAGGATCCATACTCACTGTGACTTTTCCTTCCTGGGCCCACGACTCCTCACCTCCCCGCCCCTCCCTCCATGCCCACCCCAAGCACCGTATCATAGCCTTCCTACCCAAGCTGGTCATCACTCAGCCTCCAGACACTCGATCCTGCTTCTTTGGAAAGTGGGTGGGTGCAGCTGCATGGAAGGGAAAAAAGAAGTGAACCAGAGAGAACCAGAAGTGAACCAGCTGTGGGCCTTCCAAGTGAGGAGGGAACAGGAAATCCTACAAGTTGCTAAAGACAAATCATGTCCACTTCCCTTATAATTCAGATTCCAGATAGGAGGTTGAGATTTCAAGTGACTGTTCCAGATTACCCATTTGCTTGCTGCGAAAGTCAAGATTAGGATCCAGCTCACACAAATATCACCCAATTGTTGTGACTGCCTCTGTTGTGCCATGTAGAGACAGAAGGAAAACCATGATCTTTCAGAAATGTTCACGTTGATAGTAGTTTGGGGAAAAACTAAGAAAGCATTACACTGAAACTATTTACAGACACTATGAAACTAACAAAAGTCCAGACTGATTTTTTTTTAAGCTTGCCTTGTTCATACAAAATACTAATTAGGGGTATATCCATACAGGGCAAAACATTTCATAAATACCATTCACTAGTGTGAAATATTGACAACATATTTTTATAGTAACATTCTAACAAAGAGATGGAACTTCACCCTAGCTCAGCCTGCCTGCTTTAATTCCTGAAATTAGGCATTGTTTTGATAATATTCCTTATGAAAATATTCCTTCCATACCCTTCAAATTGGTAAAGGATTGGGGGGAAGATTGCTTTTCTGTTTGAAAATTGAATCACTACACCTATGCATCATAGCAGTTTTTAGAAATGGATCTATTTTTAAATAGTACATGGAGTCTATAGCCATTTCATTAGTTGACTTCCCTGCCTAAAAAAGGAATCTGATTCTAATTAAATGATTTCAGTAATCAGTCCGATTAAACAGATGTTGCATACCTAAGTGTCAGTTTCTGTATGGGACACAAAGATGCTGCTGGCTCAGACCGTGCCATGAAGGAGGCAGGATTAGGCAAGGGCAGAGAGCTGTCACAGGAGACGAAGGTACAGGAGGGTGAGTGGCAAGGAGAGTACCGAGAGCTATGAGGATCCAAAGGAAGGAGGGAACACAAATATGTGTTGAAAAGAACTTATGCTGCAGTGAGTGAGAGATTCGGGAAAAGCAGCTGTGGAGGTAGATGCTTGAGCCTTGAAGGATGGGAGAAGTTGGGGGGGGGAAATTCCTGGGCTTTGCTCCAGAGCACAAACATTCGGAAAATGCAAATATTTAAGATAGTGATTTTTGAGAGATTGTGCAAAATACTTTAATTTAGCTTCTTCTCAAAACACTAATTTTTTTTCCCTTTGTGGTGAACTTCTCTAAGTCCCGAGGTCCCAGCCATTTTTGGCAGCCTTCAAATATGAAACCAGAGGGAAACACACCAGCCTGGAGACCTTTGACTTTTGTGTCATAGATATTACCCTCCCCCTTCCACCTCCATAGTTCACACTGAATCTTAATTTGTGCGTGTGCTGAAGAAGGGGTTACTTACAACTTAATTCACTGATTCGACAACTATTTTTTGTACATCTGCTGTGTTCTAGGCATTGCCAGGCACTAGTAATAGAAAGGCAAATACAAGTCATCAGGGAAATGCAAATTAAAACCACACTGAGACATCACCTCACACCTGTTAGGATGGCTAGTATCAAGAAAACAAAAGATAATAACCGTTGGCGAGGATGCGGAGAAAAGAGAACCCTTGTGTACTATTGGTGGAAATGCAAAATGATGCAGCCGCTATGGAAAACAGTCTGGAGGTTCCTCAAAAAAAATACTAGAATTACCATATGATCCAGCAATTCCACTTCTGGGTATTTTCCCACAATGATTGAAACCAGAATCAGAAAGAGATATCTGCCCTCCCATGTTCATTGCAACATTATTCACAACAACCAAAGATACGGAAACAACCTAAATATCCATGACACATGAATGAAGAAAAAATAGCATATACGTATAATGGATTATTGTTCAGTCTTTAAAAACAAGGAAATTCTGCTATATGTGACAATATGGATAAACTTGGAGGACATGATGCAAAGTGAAATAAGCCAGACACAGATAGACAGATACTGCATGATTCTACTTATATGAGGTGTTGAAAATAGTCACATTTGTAGAAACAGAGAGTAGAATGGTGGTTTCCCGGGTCTGGGGGGAGGGAGGTCATTGCTGTTCAGGGGATATAAAGTTTCGGTTATGTAAGATGAAAGAATTTTAGAGATCTGCTGTACAGCAACATGCCTGTAGTTAACAAATCCTGAATTATAAACTTAAAAATTTACCAGAGGGTGGATCTCATGTTAAGTGTTCTTACAGTAAAAAAAGTTTATTTTCTTTAAGGGCAAATACACCTTTAAGAAATCAGGTACACACAAAAGAATCAAAGGACATGAAAATGAAAAGGTAGCTGAGGCCACAGGCCACAGGGGCAAAGGAACTAGACCACCAGGGCGAAACATTCCTTAGAGGTATTGCTTGCAGCAATTTAAGCCACCCAGGCTATACTCTCAGGCTCGTTATTTTCTATACTCCAAATTAGAACAGTGTGTACTTTCTCATTTTCTAGTTTGCCACTTTGAGAGGCAAAAAATAGTTTATTTTCTCCCCCGGGGGGCTGGAACGATATCACAGACTCCTGCTCTCCCAGCGCCTGGCTGGTCCCCTTATGGGATTGGCCACCTTATATTTGGCTTTCCTGGAGAATGCTCCAGGACATTTCTTCAAAGGCCAACATCAAAAGCTCAAGTTAAAACCAGAAGATTCCCTATGGGATTCCTACTCTGTTATGGCCTGGAGAGAGGACATTTGATAAGACAGAGATTAGTGGTCAGAGAAATGATCTCATTCTTTAAGACTAGCTTCAGTTTAACAAGGAGTGTCTTTGTCTCCTGGGATTAAGATAGTACAAAACTCTACATCCAATATGACTCCCCTCACATGCAGATGACCACAGAGGCACACACTCCTACACGGAAACAACCATTTCCTCCCAGGCCAACTATATGAAAGGGGAGAGGGTAACTCAATGCATAAGCTATGTCCTTCCCTGCAGACAATGTAAATAGCATGCCTGCTGGTGAAGAAAATCCTGTCACTCCATCTGTGGACTTGTCAGGCCTGAGCTAGCCCCTGCCTCCTTCAGCAACATGTTTATCCACTCCCCTCATCCGCTAATAAAAAGAAAAGATGTGACTGGGTGACATGTAGCTGTGCTGGGATTTGTAATCAGAGAGGATAAAACCAAAAGCTACAAGAATTAGCAACAACCTTTATTTGTTGTGTTGTTTACATGCCATAAAATTTGCCCATTTTAGGGACACCTGGGTGGCTCAGTCAGTTAAGTGTCCAGCTTCGGCTCAGGTCATAATCTCATAGTTTGTGGATTCGAGCGCTACATTGGGTTCTGTGCTGACATCTAGGAGCCTGGAGCCTGTTTCAGATTCTGTGTCTCCCCCCTGCCCCTCTCTACCCCTCCCCCACTTGTCCTCTGTCTCTCTCTGTCTCTCAAAAATAAATAAAAAACATTAAATTGTTTTTGAATATTTGCCCATTTTAAAGCATACAATGTAATGATTTTTAGTAAATTTACAGTTGCACAAATATGCAAACTTTCTTTCACTCTGTGAAGAACATTTGTGTTCATTTGTAGTCAATCCCTGTTTCTATCCCCTGCCCCCAAACAACCACTGCTGTGCTTTCTGCCTCTCACAGATTGGCCTTTCCCATAAATTTCACATAAATGGAATCGCACAACATGTAGTTTGTGGTGTCTGGCTTCGTTCACTTAGCATTACATAATCAGGGCTCTTCAACACTGTAGCATGTGCCAGTTCACCTTGACTTTTTATTCTGCAGAGTATTTCACTGTATGGGCATACCACAGTTTGTGCCTACTGTCACAGGTTGCTAGGCATTTGGATTTTTTTCCAGTTTGGGAATGTTATGAATAAACCTGCTGTGAACGTTCTCATACGTACTTCGTATGGACACACCTTTTCGTTGGTCTTGGGTAGATAACCTACGAGCAGGATTGCTAGGTCATATGACAAGTTTATGTTTAACGTTTTAGAAACTCCCAAACTATTTTCCAAAGGGTCTGTACAACTACACATTCTCATCCACAACTCATGAGGTGCCCAGTGTCTCTACATCCTCACTCGTAGTTGTTATTGTCGGTCCTTTTCTCTATCGTCATCAGTGCGTTTATTTGTTTTTAAGACTCAATTCTTTATCACGCTTGAAGTCCCAGAAACCAGCATAGCTAAGCACAAGATCTGGGTCATAACTGGCTAAGGCTTCTGAGACTGTCGCAATTTAGGGAAGAGTTTGGTTGTGGGAAATGAACAGCTACGTGCTGTGATTATAACAAAGAAGGGGTAGAGCGAGGCCAGACACCTCCTTTCTCCAACCTTTGTTGTCTAAGCAGGGAAACTAGCTCTTCTCAAAACAAAGCGTTTCCTCCGTATGAGAAATGATCTCGTTTGTGCAAGAATTAATGAATGTTTATGAGCACTTGTAGTAGGAAAAAGTGTATTTCTCATGCACCGCATAAAATGAGAGTTAACTATTTTTGACTGTCTATGGAGAACAGAACATCTTACTGGGAGATAGAAGAGTAGACCAAAATTCCTGATTAAAGAAGTTCAAAATCAATTCCCTCTGGTTTATGGAAGTGGGGGAAAGGAGGTAGAATAGGGGGACACTGCCTCTCACTGATGAAAACTGCCAAGTCATAGACACATTAGCACATATCTAAAAAGTATGTGTGTGCAAAGGGGTAGGGAATTGAGCAAATGCTTGCAAAAACTATTTTGGAGGGTTAATGACTATGACCCCAAAGTCAGCCTGTGCATACAGATTACTAATTCTGAGAATTTCAAGCTAGCTTCATATTAGTGACCCTGAAAACCTCAGAGTAGATCCATTTTATGACTCACTGCCCATGACTTCAAAGCTATTTCAGGGTTTGTCAAGATCTTGTGCAATTAGTTGGGGGCGGCTGAGAGGAGTCAAACCTGGAAAGTGAGACGGTCTTGTGAATAGGCTCACCTCATGCAGGTGGAGAAGGCAGTCTGTGGGCTTCTCCATTCTTTCAAAATAGTGTGTCTCACTAACCCTGAGCTGTGAGCCGACTTACGTTGGAATCTTCTGAGGTCTGACTGACCAAAGATCCAGTTGTGTGTTGCGTGCGTCTCCCACTCCACATTCAGGGAGGTCTAGAGCCTGCAAACACTAAGAGTCAGGCACTCCCCCTCGCTGTCACCCCCCAGCCCCAGGAGCAGGTGTTCACCACTGCAGTGAGGTGTTTAAGCTCTCTAGCAAAGCATTCTGGGTCATCTTCCTTTGAACATAAGAGTTCTGAGGGTTACCTTGGAAGGTGTGTGCAACAAACACTATAGAGGACTCTAATGACTCAACAAGTAGAAAACAAAGACTAGGGGCCCCTGGATGGCTCAGTTGGTTAAGCATCCAGCTCCTGATTTTGGCTCAGGTCATGATCTCACCATTTGTGAGTTCAAGCTCCGTATCAGGCTCTGCACTAACAGTGTGCAGAGCCTGCTTGGGATTCTCTCTCCATCTCTCCCTCAAAAATAAATAAATAAAAATTAAATTTAAAAAAAGAGAGGAAACAAAGACTAGGTACATTTACTGTGGGAGGGATAGCTGCTGGGAATTTAACTCACAGTCCTGTAAGACAGATGAAATAGCTTCATCAATAACTATGACAGGAGGCAGAATGTGGCCAGAGACACGAGGTGCGAACTGGAGGAGATGATTCCGAGAGGGGCAAGGATGAGCACAGTGCATATCCTGGCACAGGGCCTTCCAGATGTCACAAGTGCCAAGTGGCTCCCACTTTTGAGGTTCCTGGTAAACTAAAGCATGAAGAAATGCCAAAACAAGGTTATAGAAGTTGTAGTACGGTTTTAATGTTTCCACTAAATGTAGTGCTACGTCTAAGACGTGTACACACAAAATCCAATGCCATGTAATTGCACTATTCATGAAAGCATCAGAGAAGTTATTAAAATATTAATCCACTGTACACTTCAGGGGGGTGGCTTAAATTAAAGTTGTCTGATGAACATCTTTGAAACCTGTTGGTGAATCTCAGGGACTGTTAAGCCTCAACGGGAGGTCAAGTCTCCACCCGAGGACCATTGGGACACAAAAGCCCCCCGAGCTTTTTTTTTTTTTCTCTCTCACATACTCCTGTCGAGAATTATAGCAAAATCTTCATGAATACCAAGCAGGACCTTGTCTGCCATCTATAGAAAAAAGCGTTTATCCAGTAGAAGCGGGAAATTTTAATTTTGCAGAGGTGAATTATTCTCACTACTGACATTTGCCTCCTTCAGATGCCCAAACTTTTACATATTTAATGGGAAACTTTGTACAGGCTTCTACTGTAGCTCTCTGAAAGTAACATTACCTACTCCTGACAGAAGCACGGTTTCTTTCTGCTCTTGACATACCCTGCGGCAGCTGACATTAGGGGTTTGCCCTTGTTAGGTGCTGCTGTCACCCCCTCAGCGCGGGAGCCACTTCCTGCTGCGGTTGGCACACCTGCCCCTCCCAGCCCAGCTTTTTTCTGCCTGGCGGTTACTCTGCACACTGGCGTGCTATGGTTTGGGGGATCAGATAAGCAGCTTGTTTACACTTGTTAACGAAGAGTCTGTAGAGTGAGAGAGGGGCCTGCAACATCTGGCCCTACTGGGGCTCTGTAAGCCAACTTTGGACGCACTTTGATTTTTAGGACTTAATCCGGGGCTATGTTTTATAGTTCAGTGTTGCTGGAAATCTGGCATTTGGTGACGGGTTGATAATATACTGGCATACTGATTACTGATACTATGCGGGCTGAATTATATCCCTGCCCTCAAATTTATATATTGAAATCCTGATTTCCAGTACTTCAGAATTTGACTATATTTGGAGAAAGGGCCTTTTAAATTAAAAAAATTATTAGAGGGGCGCCTGGGTGGCTCAGTGAGTTAAGCACCTGGCTCTTGATCTCAGCCCAGGTCATGATCTCACAGTTCGTGTGTTTGAGCCCCGCATAGGGCTCTGTACTGACAGCAAGCACAGAGCCTGCTTGGGCTTCTCTTTCTCTCTTTGCCCCTCCCCTGCTCTCTCTGTCAAATAAATAAACTTAAAAAAAAAAAAAGAGTTATTAGAATAGACCTAATGCAATGATTGGCATCTTTATAAAACGTGGACTGGACAGAGAGGCCCATGGAGGAGATGATGTGAAGATGTAGGGAGAGGAGCACTATCTATAAGCTAAGGAAAGAGGCCGCAAAAGAAGCCAACGCTGGTGACAACTTGATCTGGGACTTCTAGCCCCCAGAATTGTTAGAAAATAAATTTCTTTGGCTTAAGCCACCCAGTCAGTGGTACTTCGTACATCAGCCCTAGCAACCTGAGGCACTGACCAGGCAGCCTCTGCCCCTTTGGTGTAGTGACCCGGGCCCGTACCTGGAGTAGAGAACATTGAAAACTACCCCAAAGGCTCCCCTTGCCAAGCACGTGTTGCAGGACAACTCTTTTATTTAAGCTGTTGGTAAATTATGAATAATATTGGTTTTCCAAGTAGTGTAGTGTCCACTCATGGATTAGAAAGGAAAAGATGACTGGACACTGCAAGAAGAAAGAGGAATGAGCTTCCATGTATGCAGGAATAATTAAAAATTTGAAGGGGAAAAATGTTTCACCTGTAGGAGATAAATTATGAGTTATCAGCTAAAATCTAAGAGCACCAGGAGTCATTTCTATAATAAATGTATTAGACCAAAAAAAAAAAAAAAGCCAGAACTGGGAAATGTTTCAGTTTATTTATTTTGAGAGAGAGAGAAGCATGGGGGAGAGGCAGAGAGAAAGAGAGGTCCCAAGCAGGCTCTGTGCTGTCAGTGCAGACCCCAACTCGAGCTTGATATCATGAATCGTGAGATCATGACCTGAGCCGAGATCAAGAGTCGGATGCTTAACCAACTGAGCCACCCAAGCGCCCCCAGAAATGGGAATTTTTACACACAAGACATCTTTTTAAAAAGTGTAAAGGTAAATTGTTAGGGTATCCTCAGACAAAAACCACCATGAAAGATGAATGTGTATATGAAGTTCTAATGTCAACAATTTAAGAAAGAATGAAAGAAAGAAAAAAGGCCCAGAGAAAGATAAAACTCAAAAGGAAAAAAGGGAAGTAAGAAATGAGGACAGATGAGACCAGGAAATGGAGAATGAGAAGGAAAAGAATCATAGTTTTTGAAACTATACACATGAAGTCTGAGTGGAAAGGAGCTGCTTCTCCAAACCCCAGAGTTCCAGACCCGATGAAAGCCACTGGAGTTCGAAAAGTGTTGTTTTAGGAGAAACAAAAGGCTGGAGCACCTGGGTGGCTCACTACGTTGAGCAGCCGACGTCGGCTCAGGTCATCATCCTGAAGTTCATGGGTTTGAGCCCCACATCGGGCTCTGTGCTGACAGCTTAGAGCCCGGAGCCTGCTTTGGATTCTGTGTCTCCATCTCTCTGCCCCAACCCCACTTATGCCCATCTCTCTTTCAAAAATAAACAAACATTAAAAAAAAAAAAGCCACTCACTCTTTGCCTAATAAGTAAAAAACAACATTGTCCCTTCTTATTGTTAGTACCAAAGAATTCACATAGATTTGAGGCAGATTTGTGTATGTGTGGATGTATAAAATTAAAGGACTGTGGGTATTTGGGAAATTACTGATCAGTCCAGACCGAATTTAGGGTGAGCAAACCCATCCGCCCATCCTTGATTCCAGAGCTGCTACCTGAGGCAGAAGTCTGCTGTCCTCAGGGGGCACGAAGACCCTCCACAGGTCTGAGTGGGTTGGGAGACACGCCGGACAGGGAAATTCCAAGCCTTCACAGATCTTCAAGGAGACTTTATTTTCTATTCCCTTACTAGCCCTAAAGTATTCCTCTTCTTAGCAGTGGTGGCAGTTCCTAAGAATACGTAAATAGCAAAAATGTGTTTTAAAACCATTTCTAGATATTAAGGTAGAAAAAACATAAATCAGCTTGGAGCCATTTGCAGTCCATTATCCCCTGTCGAAAAGCACTGTCCTTGTTTGCACGTGGTAGCTGGCAGGTGCTAGCTAGCCAGAGCCTACCTGGCTCCAGGACTGTTATCCCTGGTTTCAGAGGTGTCCCTTGTAGACTCACTCCAAAAAAAGCAGACATGTCCAGACTCGGTGCAGTTGAGCCCTGGGGCAATGAGCTGACATTATTAACACATTAGCTCCGAACCAGAGTACCTGCAAGCCAGGGAGCAGGGCCTGGCAGAGCTGCTAACAAGTCAGATTCCAGAAAACCTGACAGACTGGAAAAGCACTCTCAGATGAGCATGACCAGGTATCCATAAATCGACCATGTAACCTCCCCTGAGTTTACTTCTCTGGTGACCAGAATGGCAGGAACTTTAGACACGTAACCCACCTACCTCTGAGCTCTAATTAAAGTTTGCTAAGAGCTTTATGATCTGCCCAGACAACTAGCCTGGGAATGCACCAGTGCTCACTGCGCTGCTGTTATTATTTTGTTGCTGTTAGTGTTATTCCTATTTTATAATAATGATTCAGAGCATAATTGATTTTGAGGGTTCTGTTTTTGTTTTGTTCCTTCCAGGGGGTTAGTGATAAGTCTTTGTTTGTAATGTGCTCTCCTTCCCTTCTGATACAATGTATGCAGACAATGTATGCCGCAGAGATGGCTATGCATTAAATCATCCATCTCCTCTCCTCAGTCATCCTCTGCCTGGCAGAACTGGGTATGAGGTGACTAGTTGGGGTGGAGTCTGGAGGTGCTATCTCTGAGCCACTCCTGACATGTTCACCACATACACACTGGTTAGTATGGGGATCAAACCCAGGCATTATAATGTTCAGGAACCTTTTTAGTTTAGATTCTATGGCTTGAGATTTGGGTGCTAGAACAAAACAACTGGCCAGGGTTAGACATTTAACTTTTGGATTCATTTAACTCAGAACTTAAGAGAAACATACCCACACCCACACCCACACCCAGCCACTCAGTCCAAACGTGGCACCATTGTTCTGGTTATCAGACAATTCAATCTATAAACAGCTAGGGGTTGAAGATTACAAAAAGTCAAACTTTGACCTCTTCAGTCCTGGAACTTAAGTAAACAGAAAATCTTTGCATTTGAGAGACTCTTAGAGGTATATCAAGTCCAGATTTCAACACATCTGAACTTCCTTGGTAACATTATCAATTAGTGTTTATGCATCCTTTGAATACCTCAAGGCAGGAGGTAGATTTATTTACCCTGAAATTAATGAGGCATCAATGTCAGGGCCTCTCAATTGGAGGAGCCTCTTCCAAGCCCTGTACTTAACTTTGTATCCAACATTTATATTTTTTGTCTTAAGGAGGGCTCCCTGAATGTATTAGCTTCAAGCTTCACAAAACCTAAGGTAGGGCAGTTATTCTCCAAAGGGCAATGCAGAGTACCTTTATGGTGAAATAAAATCTACCTCCCAACAAGTACACCCAAAATATCAGAAATGTGTTTTTGGTAACGTAGTGATATGTCTACCACTGAGGGTATTCACTGAGTGAGTAGAGCATTTAAGAGGGTCATCTGAAATTCCTACAGTTAGATGTAACACCAACTGCTCTTTTGTGCTCCATTACCTTTCACAAGGCTGTCCCCTCTTTCTGGAAGCTTTCACCCCTTTTGTCAGATTATCTCCTACATTGCTTTTGGATCTCAGCTCAAACCTCCTCAAGACGGCCTCCCCTAACTTCCCTGGTTAGGTCAGTGGTCATCTGTATAGTATATTGCACCACGCTTCTTCACTGGACACAGCACACTGTAATCACGCTTCTGTTTATACAGTTGTTTGATTACGCTCCCTCTTACCCCATCACACTGAAAGATGCATGTGGCTGGGATGTCACCTTCCTTTTCTCACCCCTGCAAGCCCAAGCTCAGCAGAGAGCCTAGCACAATACAGACCTGTAGACTGGATAAAGAATCACAATGAAGCCTAAAAGGATTTGGTAAGAAAAGGTTAAACACAAGTTCAATAAAAAACCAAAAAAGTCCATGTTATAAAGAATTACATTTTAGCTCATTATAACATTGTCTGACAACTGTTTGCTGTCCAACAATGCAATAGGCTGTTTTAAAAAGTGGAATGTGTCCTTCAGAAGTACATGTTTAGTACAAAGGAGGTTGAAGAGGGAAGTTCCATAAAGGTCTAGAGTTGAACTCAGATGAACTAGATCATTTAAGATTTGTCCCAGTGAGAAATCCTTTTAAGACTGGGGTCACTGACATATAGCTTCTCTTGATGGCATTGATGATGATCTGCATGTGTGTGGATACAGTTCCATATTTAACAAGTAAGACATTAAACAGAACTAAATGGTTAGAAGTTTATGCTCAATATAGGTAGAAAGGAGTAGTAAGAGTAAGTATACAAACACATAGGAGTAGGTACAGGTACCCAAATAAAAACACAAGTACTGATACTAATTGAATTCAAGAATGAATAAAGATTCCTCCCAAGATGAAGTAACAGGGGCTGAATTTAACCTCCTACCAGAATCAACTAGAAAGGAAAACTTAGGAAACAATGGTTCTCAAAAAATTGAAAAATAAGCACAGATTGTCATCCGAGAGGAGGGGGATAAAGGGGGCACCTCCTGTGGTTGAGCCAGCTTCTTTCCAGACGCCTAGGCTGCACCCATGTAAGGGGTAACCCACATAGAGCCTGCAGCCCCACCAAGTGGGAACAAGATCAGAGGTCAGAAAGGCCATGGTGCCAGGGCTGAGGAAAGCACCATGAGAATGAACAGGCAGAAAAGTTTTTGGAACTCATACAGGGCTGGGAATAATTCATGTTCCTTTCAGCCAGAGTAGAATGCAAAGGGCATTAGATAGGGCAGGGGTTGGCAAACTACACAGCCCACAGGCCAAATCTGGCACACAGATTGTCTTTGAAAGCTTGCAAACCAAGAATTATTTTACTATATTTAAAAGATTATAAAAACACACTCAAAGAAAAATATGCAACGGAGATTATGTATGGCCTATATACCCTAAAATATTACCATATGGAACCTTAGCTAAAGGGTTTACCAATCTCTGAAATAGTGTTGAGAAAATTACCAGTTTAGTAGTATAAATAAATTAGCCCTAAGCTAAGGGCTGCTCTGGACTTTTAAAAGCAAATTCAAAAGGATTCTACCAACTTATAGTAACTTAGCTAACAGTGAATTCAATCTAACACTATTTAATAAAATACAACAAAATCCAGTGCCCCAAAACATAAAATTCACATCGGGCATCCAGTAAAAATTTGCAAGATTTATAAAGAGACCAGAAAATATTACCCTGTACATTTACTGATTGCTGTATAACCCACTACCTCCAAACCTTGGGGGCTTCAAACAACAATCATTTATTATTTCTTATGGTTTCTGTGAATCAGAAATTCTTACAGAGCACAGCGGGGAATGCTTGTTTCTGCTTCACAATTCTCAAGGCCTAACCTGGAAGATTTGAAGCCTAGGGGCTGGAATTTTCTGAAGGCTTATTCATCTATGTATCTGGCAGTTTTAGTGAGGAAGGAGTTAACAGACTAATCTGGTTACTTATTCGTTGCATATCTCCAAGAGAATCTGGAACCATGAATGACCCTTGGGCAACCACTGAGAGGATGGCCCTTAGAAGTCAGGTGATGATTTTGTTTGTGTGCCTCTGGAGCAGTGGGCTGTGCTATACTAGCTTGACACCAGTTGTTTGGCATGAATGTTAAAATTAATGGTGTGCACTTAGTTTCATCATTGAGGCCCTGAATTTCAGCATGGCTGATTGTATAGCAAGATCTGCTTATGTGACCAGCACATCACAAAAACCTTAGACCCTAAGCCTCCAGCAGGATTCCCTGGACAGACACACTCCATACATGTTCTTATCAGTTCCTGCTGGAGAGAAAGCAGATCATGTGTGGCCTCTGATGAAAGGCTCTGGACCCAGTGCTTAACATGTCTGGGCTCTGCCCAAACTTTGGCTCTGAATATAACCTTCTCTTGAGTCTTGTGAGTCCTTGTGGCCAATCATCAAACTTGGGGTGGTTTGGGTCCCTTAAAAATATCGTGAAAATACAAACCAAAAGAAAGCTAAGTGTATAAGTTATCCATTGCTGTATAACAAGTTACCCCGGATGTAGCCATCTCAAACAACAAACATTTATTATCTCATAGTGTCTGTGTATCGGGAATCTGGAGTGGCTTAGCTGGGTGTTCTTGTTCAGGGTCTATCCCAGTCGATGTGTCAGGCTTGGCTGGGTCTGAAGGATCTGATCCAAGCCCACTTACCTGGTGGTTGGCCTTGCTGCTCGGATTCTCCATAGGGCTGTTCATGACATGACTTCCCCTAGAGGAGTATTCTGAGAGAGAGAGTAATAAAGAGGGCCTATGACAGAAGTCACAGTCATTTATAACCTAATCTCAGAAGGGAAATAAGTTTGCTTTTACCACATTTTATTAGTCACACAGACCAATTTTGGTACAATGTGAGAGAGGACTACACAAGGGTGTGTATACCAGGGCTTGGGGATCATTGGGGACCATCTTGGAAGTTACTAGAACAACTGTATTAACATCAGACAAGTAGATTCCAGAAGAAGGAATATTATCAGGGATAAAGAGGTTTATTTCATCACAGTAAACGGGTCAATTCTCCAAGAAAATGAAAAATCCTAAACTGAGCTTCATGCCTAATTCTAAGACCCAAATAGAAGTTTTCTCCATTTGCGTTTGTTATATATAAACATTTTCTATAGGGGATATTTGACACGTTTCTAATCCCATCTGTGCTCAATCATCATCTTCATTTTAAATTGTCTTGGTTGACATCAAGGGAATCCACAATCCAATATCTTTTCCTTTAGTAAAATAATTGTGGAGATGCCATAAAAAATAAAAGCTCATTTGTAAGTAGTTCTGCTTTGAATAAAAAAAAGCTCAGTGAGAAAAAAAAGTCACCTAGGTGTTAAGGAAGGGTGTGGGGATTTCAAGAAGTCAGAGTTCAGCATAGCTACAAACCAGAAACAAGGCCAAGGCATGAGAGGCAGTGGGTATTTGAATGATTGGTAGGCCAGTCAAATTTGACATGGATGTCTGGGGAATGGGGAGATGGCACTGGAAATTCATGAACCAGGCCTTGAGTACGTGAGGCTGAAATTGTCTTGTTCATTACTGACATCTTGGTACCTAGCACATAGTAAATGAATATAAAATGTTTACCTCTTAATGGAAAAAAGAAACGGTCTGTAACGGGAGGGCCTGCCAACATGGGCCGACCGCTTTAAAGACATCATTTGAAGAAGTATTCCAAAATATAGACTTTTATATTTCAAGACTAGCGCATCTGGTATCTTCCTAAATTCTAATAGCTTGTGATAAGAAGAAAAGAAGCATCTGGAAGCAAATTTAATACAAGAATCAAAATAGGTAAATTTCAGATTTCCCCTGGCATTCAAGACTCCCCTGATCTGGCTTTTACTTATTTTTCCAGATTTCTCTATCAGTTGTACCTTCTGGAAACCTGCCATTCCAGTCAAATTGACCAAATACTATATTATCTTGATTTAATTTATACATTTATCCCCACTTCTTATATCTCTGAAATCAAGAAGTGTTTCGCAATCCATGCATCTATCTGGATTATGGCCCTCTTTTAAATATGTCCTGTATTTCTTCTCTCAGAGATTTGGTGAAAGGTATTTTTTTCTGCCTCTTCTACATCAGTTGACATCCAAACAATCTTTTTAGATGTAATTTAAATCCAAAATCTCCTAAAAACTTTTCCTAACCAGCCCTTCCGAAAATCAATTTACTTTCTTCAAATTTCTTTACCAAAATCTAAGTTTACATATTCTGTGCCACCTAATATGTAGTTACATGTGTCCTGGTTTCTTTCTCCTTCCAGATTATGAACATCCAGAGGACAAAAACTGTGTCTCTTATACCTTGCATTTCTCATCCCAAGCAGGCAGCACCTATTTTCCTCATTTTGATGACCAGTAACTGCTACTTCAGTGAGTGAAGGAATATGTTAATAATTATACACAATTATATTTAAAAGAATACAACTTGTTACAAATAAGGAAACAATAACAATGGAAGAACGTGCCCCTTGCTAAACAGGGAAAAACACAAGCTGCAGAACAGAATGTATAGAATGATATTTTTGCTAAATCAACAGCAAGTTCCTCCCTAGCATGTAGGATATTGAATGCTTGTATATACACAGCAAGTTATTTGGAAGAACACAGTCCTAATGGTTAACATCAATTATCTCTGGAAAGTAGGATGGTGATGTTAAAATTATGAAAGTTCACAACAGATTTTCCCTTTTTAGTTGTTTACTTCACACTCACTCACACACACACACACACACACACACACAGACTTGGACATGTAACAAAGTGTGTGAATTTATTTTGCAGTGAAAATTAAGGGGAAAAAAGATGAGAGGGCTGGCGATCCTTCAGATACACAGCTTTATAGTGAAGGGGAAAGAGAAAGCCCAAAATTCAATACATAGACAGCTTGAGTTATGAGATATGACAACAAAGAAATAAGATTAATTCAGAAAACTATAGAAGAAAAATAAATAGTTTTCTGAACTCAGTTGTAACAGAATCCTGGGCCTAATACACTGGTTGATTTAAAACTCCCATCACACAAAAGAAAGTAGAAAGTTCAGGGCAGTGGATCAGAGTAGGGAAGTCCAGTTACTTTAACAACAAAACCCCCTGTAGCTTATGTTAAAGTTTCAGTGAAGCAAGGTTCCCATTCAAGAGACAGCCCTTAAATGTGTTTTTCCTCATAAGAGTAGCCGCATCAGAGGCATGCTGCAGGAGAAAACTGTATTTATATGGACTCCTGTGACACCACTAATTTTAAACACCCTGAATGAGATATTTGTATCTTTACCTTTAGTAACAAACAGTTAACTTTACTTTATTTTTTACATGCTAACCATGCACCCGGCACTGTGCTAAGCAGGTTTTCTTTTACTGGTGACTCCTAACAACCCTATGACATTACTGTACCCATCTCACAGATGGGGACACTGAGGCTTAGGTTAAGCAAGTAATGGCATCAAGTTTGAACTCAGGACGTCTGTTAAGTGATGCAGAATTCCTCTCTTTGCCTCTCCACCGTGTGCCTGTCCCACAGTCATACCTATCCTTGCCAGACATCCTGTTGTTCCTTATTCACCTTCTTACCCCGCTACTGTGCGAAGGTACGCCCTGACTGCCCTTATTTGTGCCAGTGTTACACAAAACTCACCATCACACAGCTCAGAGAAGTTCTCCCATCCACTCAGCTTCCTGTTTTTATTAGAAACAAAGGCTATTCTGCCGGAAGGCAGATGTTCCAAATATCAGTATTTTCTTTTGCTAACTTGTAGCTCCACCAATCCTTAATTCACCTATTTTCCCTTTTGGACATTGCATACTTTCAGCTTTACTCGGCGTAGAGACCGAGAAGTATGTTCGTCACTGCATAAAGCAAATAGGTTAACAATCCCTTATACACCAAGTTTGAAGTCCAAAGAGGTTTGATAAATGAAAGACTCTTTATAACTCATTTGATATCAAAGCCCGGCTAGACATAAACTCATTTAGCAACAAAACCTGCCCTGAACTGACTTGAGGCTATTTTTAATCTTCATTGATCACAATCAGTATGAATTTTCATACACTTCTCTGCTGAAATACTAATTTGCTTTATTACAGGGTGCCACCAGACCTCACTCAGGGTTTTATGTATGATATGATTTACCTTTTTACCCACCCAAGAGCCAAAAGTCCTAAATTACAAAATACTTCTGGACCCCAAGGATTTCAGATATGTGATTTCAGATGCGTATTTCCTTTCTCCTAACACTCCCCCACCACCTAGTTTTAAATTAAGAGTCAAAGTTAAGTGTTTTCTCAAGTCTAATACTTAGATGTGGTGAATACATAGCTTTGCCTATGGCCAAGTTATACACACACTTTGTAATCTTACAAAATTCAGCAGCCACAGCGGCACCCTTCTTTAACTGTGTTCTTATACAAAAGGCGTTACACAACCCCACCCCCTTGCTGATTGTTTCCTCATTCATTGACTAAGAGCCACTAAAACATTTCCCCCCAAAGGATTAATTTTGTTTTCCCTTTCAGACCATTTCTAAGTGTGGGTGACTGCTTTGTTAGGCCACTGGTTGGCTGTTTCCCTGACGTTTTTGGAATATGTAACTCAGTTTATAATTCCATGTGGGATCGGATTAACCATAATGTGATTAAAATTAAGGTAATCCAGATAAGCCTTACATTTCTAACTCATCTGGCTTTTTTTAACCTGAATTTTCTGGATACATTTACACAGACTCACGGAGTTGGCTTTCCCATTCATCTGCCATGATTTCCTGGTCTTCGGTTGGTGTGCTCTCCCAACCTTTAGCGCCTGAAAAACCATACCATCTGAAGATTCATTACATCTGGCACTTCAGAAATTTAAACCGCCACTGAATTATCATTCACTAACTGAAATTTTCCATGATAGGTATCTGGGTCACAAAACTGAATCCTGAAAGTCACCGAAAGATTCCCAAACTAAGGAGAAGGAAGAGCACTTCTGACTTCAGGCACTTTCTTGCTGTCTGTGGTAAATCAGTTGCTATGACACTAGACTCACTCAGAGAACATGCAACTCACCGCTTAAAATAACCAAAGAGTGTTTTTCCCTGAGGAATCAGATTCTGCAAGAAATTACTAAGTCTTACAGTATTTATGTGCATGCTCGTAATACTCATCAGTAACTAGAGAGTTGAAAACATTCTACTGTTTAGGGTTTTTAAATGTTAGCAGAGAGCAAAGGGGAATTCCTTGGTGTTTAGCATAGATGGATATACATGCCTGTTGTTTTAAAAGTCTTCCACTTGGTTCAAGCTGAAATCATTTTGATTTGAAGTCCACACTTTAAAAGCATTAATTAGTCTTTATAACATCAGCGTGGCATACATAAATGCCATTATGCCCATATTACAGGGGACTCATTAGGGTAAAGATGTTGAATATATTTCTACCTTAAAGTAAGTTTTTCAATTCAGAAATAAAGACTTCAGACTCTTCGCTCCCTGAGCAATTGCTATGTGATATGATTGCTTCTCTCTATGTACCCTGTTATTCTTGATGACGCTAAAGGTCTGCCCTGTCACTTCCCAGACTATTTGTTGCACAAGCAGGGTTGAGGACCTGACAGACCCATAAGGAAAGGAATTACCCCCTCCCCAGAAAATGGGGGAGGGCATGCCAGAAGGGCTCCTGTGGGTTAGCAATAGCTCTCTCTCTAGTCATCATCCTCCATTCTTCTTAGCAAGCATCCAGAGCTCCTGCTTCCTTACCTGCCCTTTCCCAATGGGGCCAGGCTGCTCTTGCTCCTGAATTCTTCTGTGGAGTTTCCCTCATCAGCCGTTCTTGTGCACAGGGCCATACAACAAATGGCTTGTCAGATTTGATGTGTATGGGGCTATTACCAAATGGAAACTGAAAGCCAGAGAATTTCATCTCCATGAGGCACCAGGGCTATTTCAGAAAGCAGAAGTGCCAGATTCATCCTCTAGTGATGGTACTCAAAGGGTAATTGGAGAGTGCACAGAAAAACCCTCAAGAAAGTCTGAAGTGATCCACTGTAGCTTCGGGGGAATTCTGAAAAGAGAAAACATGCTACAGACTCCTCCACTTCTCTCTCTTTTTAAACAGCTACATACCGGGGCACCTGAGTGCCTCAGTCAGTTGAGCGTCTGACTTCGGCTCCGGTCATGATCTCATGTCCGTGGGTTTGAGCCCCGTGTCGGACTCTGTGCTGACGGCTCAGAGCCTGGAGCCTGTTTCAGATTCTGTGTCTCCCTCTCTCTCTCTGACCCTCCCCTGCTCACACTGTCTCTATCTTTCTCTCAAAAATAAACATTTAAAAAAAAAAAAAGCTACATACCTTGTTTCTGTGCTAGGCACACATTTCCCTAAATGGGAACTTCACTCAAGTTCTTTCATCCTATAATATTTGTTTATTTATTCTACATCCGCTTAGAATTTTTCTCCCCCTGGCAAACCATGAGAGACTCTTGAATGCTGACAAAAACTGAGGACTGATGGATGTGTGGGGAGGGGGGATGGGCATGGAGGAGGGCACTTGTGGGGATGAGCACTGAGTGTTATGTGGAAACTAATTTGACAATAAACTATTAGTAAAAAAAAAGAATTTTTCTCCCCCTGCCTTTTTTTTTTTTTAGTAAATATAAGGATTTAGGAAATGCATTAGCACTTATTATCTGTTGAGCCAGCAAGGTGCTTACCAAGCATGAGAAGCCAGTGAATGCTCCCGGCTTGGGTGCCCTCAGGGAGCTTATATTCTGGGGACCTGAGAAAGCCTGAGGAGCAAAGCTGTCACAAACAAGTCACTTGTGTGGGGCTGCTCTGAGGGTTTGGCATTTGTCGGAAAAGAATAAGGTATGTTGATCTACATTTGAAATTCAGGATCAAGTATCAGTGAAATCCTATACTAGGCTTTGACATAACACCAAATTTGAATTATAGGAGATATTCCTGGCATTATACTGGACGTTTTTTTTGAAGACCAGTGCTACCAAGGGAGACTCTAAAGATTGTCCAAAATAATACTTGGTTGAAAAAGTATAATACTTGGTTGAAACCATTGGTTGAAAATTGGTTGAAAATTAAAACATTTATAATAAAAAGATACATTGCTACCCCTCTGTATTCTTTGAATGGAATTTAGCCACAGGTGTATATTAACTAGTCATTATGGTCAAAGTGATTTCACCAGTTGCTCATTTTTGCAGTGACCGTGTGACGACTGCAAGTAGGGATTGCATCTGTCTGTCTTCCGGGGCCTAATTTTTATTGGTGTTCCTCATCCTTCCCCCGCACTTCCTGGGAACTACGTATCTCACTCCTGGTCCATCTACATTCAGGTCGTGTCTGAGGAGATACCCTAGCCTCTCCCTGTGAGCCTCTGCTAGACCAACTGCAGGCTCAGGAGATACTTTCTAAGTTTGTTTCTAATATCTAGGCTCCTTTTGTATTCTCTCCTCAAAAGCTACTAAGATCCACCCTCATGGCTCCACTACATAAAACCTCTTTGTCTAGAGCCAGCCCACACTCTGCCAAGGAAAGATTCCTTAGTTCAGGAAATCAGATCCACTAAACAAAGTATCTGGCTCTGCTTTGAATGCTCTTGTGAGTACAAGCTAAATGCTTTTGCTAATATAGTTGTCAGGAAATTGTGTCTGGGACCTGGGCTGAGAAACAAATGTCAGGATCTACAGTGGAGCCCTGTACTTGCAGACCAAAGTTAGCAGGGTTAAAGAATTGGACATCCAGTCAAGAGTCATCAGCCTTCCAGTTCCTCAGTGAGACTGAGAAGGAGAAAAATTTGGAGAAGTGCCTGGATACTACTCTTGAATAACCACACCAGCCCCCTTTTAATTATTTATAGCAAATAGACATAAATCTAAATGAATCTCAAGCTAGAAAGGGATATGGTACCCAAGTTCACTGGAAAATGCAGAGTTACTGGGATATGCTGGACCAGAGTCAGAGAGCCAGCAGAGGCCAATGAGCAGGCAGGCCTGGGAGAGCCACCTGACCCCAGCAGTGCGGTAAACAGACTCTCAGGGGACAGTGAAGAGCTGCCCCCTTTCAGCATAACCTCTTTAAGGACAGTGGGCAAGCACATTTGCATGAGCAGTTCACGCCAGTGGAGAATTTCAGTACGAAAAGATCATTTTTGCCTCTCCTCCTTATTGATGTATCTCAGTAGCGTTTCCTTTTGACTTGGTACTACTACCCTGCTAGCTTCCACCTTGAAGTTATCTTCTGAGTATTAACCAGTTATTCCAAATATTATCTCAAGTCACAATTGTTTATTCTAGCAAAAACTTGAAGATGTTTATGCCATTTTTTTAACCGAGCACAATAAATAACGCCGGATTTGCATGCATGGACACCCGTAATAATGACGTAGAGTAGGCAGAGCCCAACTCCTACTTAATTTTGTGAGTTTCATCGCGTTATGGTCCAGGCAGCACAAAGGCCTAAACAAAAGCATCAACTGGTACAATGTTTTTTATATGTCCTTCTCATGTTTCTCCCTGTACACATGTTTATATATATGTGGCACTGCTATGTATAAAAAAGTAAAAAACTGAAAGCAGCCTACATGTCTAAAACTGGGGACATTTTTTTAAATTTACATTTTAAAAATGAATTAACTAATTAATTAAATTTGAGAGGAAACTCACATACACACACATGGGGGAAGGGCAGAGAGTGAGGGAGAGAAAGAATCTGGAGCAGGTTTGATGCTGTCAGTACAGACATATGGCATATGGCTCAGTCTCACAAACTGTGAGATCATGACCTGAGCCAAAATCAAGAGTCGAGTGCTTAACCAACTGAGCCACCCAAGGCATCCCAAAACTGGGGAAATTTTTATCTACACTGTATTATACTTAGAACATTTTGCAGCTATTTCAATGATCTTTATAATATTTTCTAACAATGTGGGGAAGGAATTGACTTGCATAGTTAAGTGAAAAGGTCAAGATACAAAATTGTTTGGGCGGTTTGACATAACCTGTATAAAAATTAATGCACATGGTAGGGTGGGGGAGTACAGGAAGAATATATGCACACCTGGTTAATAGTTGACATTTTGGGTGTATGATCATATGCCAATTCCTTCTTATATTTTAAAATTTTCGTCATGTTACTACATTGTTTTTACACAAAATCGAACATATTATACACACACACACACACACACACACCTCATCCCAACAGTTTGGACTTTGCTAAGCCGTGCATTTTAATATTATCAGTTATAAATAAAAGTAGTTATTCAAACTGGTATAACCTAGGGGACTTCTTGAAATACGTCATTAAAAAGTTAAGAAGATGGACCACCCCCAGGATGAGCTGTTCCAGAAACGCATTGCACCCCCAGTGCTGGGGACCCATTACTTTCTCCACCTTGCCGCATACATCAGCCTTTTTGTTCCACGTCCTCCCTTGTGGCAGAAAAATGGCTGCAGCAGCTGCATTTTAGAGAAGGAGCAAGGTCAACTTTTCCCCCAGTCATCAAACAACAATCTCTGCTTCATCCTGATGGGACCAGCGTGACCAGTTGCTGAGACCAGGGAACCGCTACACTGGCTTCAGGTTAAATTATGTCATCCGTGCACACGGGTCTGCAGTAGGCTGGGTACTGTTCACAAATAGTTACTGCCTCTCCCTGCTGGAGAGACATGCTTCCCCACCTCACTGACATCAGGTTTAACCACAACTTGCACTGGCTATTGAAATGCAAAATACCAACGTTCAGTACCAAAACAGGACCTCTTGTTTAAGGCTACACTTGGCTTTGCTGAAGCCATTCTGTTCCTTCTGTTAGGTCGAAGCGTTCAGTGTCAGTGTGTGGTTTGCCATCCTCTTTCTCCTCTGTTACGGTCTCTGGCAATACCCCAAAGAGATGCCTCAGTGACAGCCTGGGTTCAACAATAAAGATGAAATTGAGTTGAGCCCCAGCCAACCCAGACTGCACGTGTAGCATGAGCCTCACCTTCGTTATCCGCTGCTGAGAATTGGGGGGCTCCTTGCTACTGAACACAACCTAGCCTTCCCTGACTGGCCTTGAGTCCTAGCTCTGCCGTTTCTTCGCTACATGAACTTGGATAAGTTATCTCACTTATCTACACTTAACTTTCTTTATTTGTAAAATAGAGATGATATGTAAAACTCCTGGTACATACGTAGTCCCCCCCTTATCTACAGTGGACGTATTCCAAGACCCTCAGTGGGTGCCTGAAATGACTGATAGCACTGAACCCTATATATGCTATGTTTTTTCCTATACATTCATACTTATGATAAAGTTCAATTTTTAAATTTCATGCAGTAAGATACTAAAGATAGCTAATAACTAATAATAAAATAGAACAGTCACCTCAATAGATTGTAATAAAAATTACATGAATATCTCTCAAAATACCTTATTTTGCTGTACTCTGCCTTCTCGTGATGATGTCAGATGATAAAATTCTTACGTGATGAGAGAAAATAAGGAGAATGATGTGAATACTGTGACACAGCGTTAGGCCACTATTGACCTGCTGACTCGTCAGAAGGAGGACCATCTTCTTCTAGACTGCAGCTCCCCCTGGGTAACCGAAACTACAGTAAACACAATCACAGATAAGGAGAGACTACTGGACTCAAAAATGGCAACTATGATTGTTTGTTGAAAATCAGACTTACAATTCTTACTTCCATGGGGGATTTTCTCCTAATTTATCTGTGATTTTTCAGGGAGGAAAAAAGTCCATCTGAAAAAGGAGATATATCGTATTCCTTTTCACCAAGACAAAGTTACCCAGCGTCTCAGTATATATACTAATTATCTGTAGATAGAACAAGAAATTCCTCCTCAAGATATAAATGTTAGTTCCTTGGAACGTCCTTGCCTTTTTAAGAAATAAAAAAAAGATTAACCCAAAATTTCATATGGGAAAAATGCTTTTTCACGTTCAATACCAGAATGTGATAAAGCTGTTCGACAGTACTGCTGGCTTCACTGAGGTAATTTTGTTTCTTCTCTGAGTTATCTATTATTGAAGATAGCCAAGCAATGGATATTGAAATAGATGATTTTTCTATTCCATTGTGAAAAGTCTTATGTTCCCTGAACCACTTCCCATAAAGTGATGTATTGTTGTGTGTGTGTGTTTGTGTGTGTGTGTCTGTGATGGAGGGAGGGAGAGAGAGATTATAGTCAGTCAAAGAAATGCAATTTAAAAGTAAAATTTCTACTTTCTTTCTTGAGAATGTAATTAAATCTAGACTTGAATCTAAGTTGACTTGATTTTATAATCAATAATTACTTTACATTATGGAACACATTTTCCATCTTAGACATTTATCACTGACATCTGATATCTAGCATCTTTTTTCAGATTATAGGTTTTATCTTGCTTGGTTTTCTGGTATCCAGTAATTAAAGTATGAGGCAATTATTTACTCCTTTAGATAAACAAATGTGCTTTGAAGAATGCAGTATAAACTAAATCATGGATTAAATGCATGAGGGCAGTAACTCCTACAAACTGCTCTGCCACAGAATTACCTGAAACCTTACACACACACACACACACACAGAGGCATGTACACATATACACATACACACACATTTCTGGGCCTTACCTCAGGACTTGTGAATTACAATCTCTGGAAGAGAGGCTCAAAATTTTTATTCAAAAAGCCTAGGGCATGACATCACCAAGATGGCGACATAGGCTGTTCCTGACTTCTCTCCCCCTCACAAGAACAACTATTAAACTATTAAGACACCACTGAGAGAATCCTAGAAAATAAGCGTAAAGCTGAAGCACTCCCCTGCACCTCGGAGACCAGGACAAAGTACATTAGAAAGGAGTTTGTTTTGGAGACTACTGAGCTATGAACATCCTAGCCCATGTCTCATGGAGCACATAGGAAATAATTTCCCTCGAGCAGATACCTTTCAGTTACCTTGCTAGAGAGAAGAATATGAATTAGTTCATAATTATGAGGTCATGTCAGACTGTAGCACCAAACTTTTTCAAAGTGGATATATCATTTTCATTCTGACTAGGATTGATCCCAGTGGATCTGCATCCTCTTAACAGTTGCTATTGTCAGATTTCCTTTTCATTAAAATGTTTCTTTTTTTGCCAATAAAAATGGATATACAATATTGAGAAAAATTTCACAAACACCCAGATTTTAGTTCTAAATATCATTCTCCACTAAAAGAAACCAAGGATCCTTGTGAAATGACTGATTCCAGGGCTGGGGTGGGGAAAATATAAAATGAGCTTAGAACATTTTCCTGTGCCAGAAAGTATAAAACTGCTCAAAGAATGATGGGAGTCATGTCACAGCGCACACAACTCTGCTCGACAGGGCTCTTGCTGGCCACATCTGGGAGACTGGAATATGAAAGTAAGTAATAGCAATAATAGATTAGAATCCACTGAATAAAATATATATTGATATATTCAAAAGAAGGAAGGAGGGAGGGAGGGAGGAAGGAAAGAAAGGAGGGGAGAGGAAGAAAGAAAGGAGGGAGGGAAAGCAGAAGGAAGATGGAAAGGGGGGAAAGGAAGGAGAGAGGGAGGAAGGAAAAGTTCTTATAAAAGAATGCCAACTGATGCTGTGGAAGCAATAATGCAATTAGAAAATCACCCTTTGGGCAAGAATAATCAATAGATGCTAAAACCAATAGTTAAGAGTATGATGAGGAATAGAAAGGATATTTACATCATCTCAAAGTATCTCCCCACAATGACATCCTAATGACAGAGGGAAAACAGTAAATTTACAGTGAAAAAGTCTGGCAGGCACCACCTATATTGGTTTGGATGGTGTTCCCTAAAAGATATGTTTACATCCTAACCCCCAGAATCTGTGAATGTGACCTTTCACATTCACAAAAGGTCTTTGCAGACATAATTAAGTTAAAGATTTAATAAAACCATCCTGAATTACCCGGGCCCTAAATCCAATGACAAGTGTCCTTATAAGAGACAGAAGAAGAGAAGGCATGGACAGAGAAAGAGGAGAAAGAGGAGAAAGCCATGTGTATAGAGGCAGAGAAGCTGTGAGAAATGCTGACTGCTATGGGAAGCCGGGGGACGCAAGGAAGGATTATACCCTAGACTTTCCAAAGGGAGTACAGCCCTGACGACTTGTTTGAAGTCACATGATTTATGGTAATTTGTTATGGTGGCCCTAGGAAATGAATACACCACCTTAACCCTATAATCAGTGTTAATATCACCCACATTCTATGGTTCTTGACGAGATAGACTAGAAAGCTCATGGCCTCACTCACATAATGTTCCTGCCAAAATTGCACAACCTGAATCTTACCATGAGGAAAGAGTGGACACATCCAAATTGAGAGCCATTCTCCAAAAACTTGTCTCTACTCTTGAAAAATATTGAGGTTATTAAAAAAAAAATACAATGAAAGGTTGAGGAACTGCTCTAGATTAAAGAAGACTAAAAAAAATATGACAACAAAATACAGTGAGTGTCCCAGTCTGTGAAAAAAGAGTCATTTGGGAGAAAATTGGCAAGGCTTGAGTATTAGACTGTGGATTAGATAATAATATTGTATTAATCTTCAAGCTCGTATTTTTATTACTCATATTATGATTATGTGACAGAATATCCTTGTTTCTAGGAAATAAACACTGAATATTAAGGGGCAGAGGGTCATAATGTCTGCAACTTATTCCCAAATGATACAGAAAAAAATTATCTATGCATACATGTAGAAAAAGAATGAAGAAGCACATCTGGCAGAGGTTAATAAGTGGAATGCCAGAGTTCTTTGTGCCATCATTGCATTTTTCATTAATTTTGAAATTATTTCAAAATAAGATTTAAGATTTTTTTTAATGTTTCATTTATTTTTGAGAGAGAGAGAGAGATCACGGGTGGGAGAAGAGCAGAGAGAGAGAGAGGGAGACACAGAATCGAAAGGAGGCTCCCAGGCTCTGAGCTGTCAGCACAGAGCCCGATGGGGGGCTCGAACCCATGAGCTATCAGATCATGACCTGAGCTGAAGTTGGACACTTAACCAACTGAGCCACCCAGGTGCCTCAAAATAAGATAATTTTTAAAACCTATTATATTATTGTAACGTGTAGCCAGGTATGAAAAACACTGCATTAAAATTCACTTGTTAAGGCAGTGGGCTCATCTGGGTGATTTTGCCACCCAGGAAATATATAGAAATGTCTGAAGACATTTTTGAAGGTCAGTTACTGCACACAATGAGGAGAGGGGAGCAGGGATCTGGAGGGTACCACAAGCATCTAGTGTGTATAGTGGCCAGGGATGCCACTAAAATAGTAAAATGCCCACACAGCCCCCCCCACAAGTAATTATCTGACCCAAAATGTCAGTAGTGCCACTGCTAAAAACCTTACTTTAAGGAAATGATACACCCTCACTAATAGAACCAGATTCTAAACACTTATGGAAAATAGCACCAAGTATATATAGGTTTAACACTCACTACAGCAACATCATATATCAACCAAAGATTCCTATTTTATTGGTAAAAATATATTTGCATTTCAAGACTTGGAAGTCACATACAGAAATGTATACAGTCACATGTGACACTGTATGCCAGGCAAGAGTAGGAAAGGAAAGGAGAAGCATAGAAGTTTTTTTGACTCATTCACTTTAACATCAACCAAGTAGCTTTCATAATTTTAGACAATAAGTCCACTGCAAATGCAATTGCAAGGCATTTGAGCAGCTCAGTGAGAAAGACAAATAGACTCCTTTCAAACTTATGACTAAAGTCATAAAGCGTATAAATACATTACATTTACTGGTTACCTAGGATAATCCGTATCACTTCTTTCCACATCCAATGAGATTTCCCATTTCTATATATATATATTTTTTTTACCATAGGAGAGCCACACAAACATCACCATAACTAAGGAGTGATAGATCAGACAGTATTAGTCGGATTGTCACGTAACAAGCAACCCACAAACGTCAGTGACTCTCAACAGCAAACATTCATCTCTCCTTCATTGGTCTGTGCACTGGCTAAGTGGACTCTGCCTCAAGTTCAGGTCTGCTTTGCATGTCCCTCACTCTGGGACCAGTGATCCCTTGGCCAGATGGCTGCTACTTCACGGCAGATCACAGACGCTCTAGAAGCCAGGCCAAACTGCAAGCACATTTAAAGCCTCACTCACATCACATCTGCTAATATCCTAAATATCTTTCCATGTCACGATGAATAGTTTTATCTCAGTTTAATTGTTGCATAGTATTCTGTAGCATAGGAATGCCATCATTTATTAAGCCTCTTAAAACTGTGCATTGAGCTTACTTCCAATTCTCCCCTATTATATGTGAAGCTGTGATAAACATTCCTGTAACTAAATTTTTATCTGAATTAACCATTCATTGTTAAGGGAAAAAAGTCTAAAAGTGGAATTTCTGGGTGAAAGCATAGAAACAATTATTTTCAAAAGGTTTTTCTTCTCAATGTTATCTGGCATTCAAATCAAAGCAGTCAGTGTTAGGCAGTCAGTGGGGATATGAGGCTGTAAGGTATTGACACATACATGTGGGTGGGTAGGCATGAGAGAGGAGCAGAAGAGAAGAGAGGGAGAGAGAGAAGGAGGGAGGAGAAATTGAATGTGAGAATCCTCCAAATTCAAATTTCCTGAGAGGGTGGATCCCAAGAGTGAGTGATCCGAAGTCCCAGGTGGTAGCTTCTTATGATCTAATCTTGGAAGTTCCAGAATATTTCTTCTTCTGTATTCTTTGGTTGCAGCAAATCACTCAGGTCTTCCCATAAGCAAAGGGAGAATTTGATTCTGGCCTCTTGATTAGGAAGCAGAAATTCACGTTGCAGAGGAATGTGTGGGATGGAAACTATTTCTGTGGCCATATTTGGAAGATGCGATCTCTGCTGCTGGGGGTGGTGGTAGGGGTGGTGGTGAAAAGTTGTTGTCTGACATTCTCTGAAGCTGTTGACTAGTTTTTCACATGTTTATGTCTTTCTCTGGAGAGAATCCTAAATATCAGTAAGATTCTCAAAGGAATCTGTGACCAAGATAAATAAAAAGTAGAAGCAATCACTAATCTAGGTAGATTATGGTGTGTTACATAATTAAGTTTATTTTATACCCTAATATTCCTCTTAAGATATTTAATCTGCCATTAGCTTGGAATTGTTCGACCTCTAGCTATGATTCACTAAGAAATTCATCCAATTAAAATTTTAAAAAGATGTCAGATAATTCTGTCAGCATGAGTGACAAATTAAATAAAACCAGATACACATACACACACATACAGTCATGTACATGTATATATGCATATTCTGAATTTTAAACAGAGAAGCCTAATTAAGTGGTGTTTGTACTTTGGACCACTGTTGCATCACAGCTACCTATATTTGACACTTAGGAGAATTCTAATAGACTATTTATATTCTACACACAGTTAGGGGAAATTTTCTTTTTAGATGCCTGCAGCACAGGGCACAATGATGCTGCTGTTGAGATTGAGATGTCTCTTAAGTTTCTTTTTAGCTGGCATGTTCATCTCCATTATCATCCTCTTTTCAAGTGATGTCTTCTTTCTTTTTTTTTTTTTTGAAGTTTATTTCTTTTTGAGAGAGAGAGAGAGAGAGAGAGAGAGCGAGCAGGTCAGGCGCAGAGAGAGTGGGGGAGGGAGAGAATCCCAAGCAGGCTCTGCATTGACAGTGTGGAGCCCAACACAAGGCTCAGTCTTACGATGTTGAGATCATGACCAGAGCTGAAAGCAAGAGTCAGATGCTTAACCAACTGAGCCACTCAAGCACCCCTCAAGCAATGCCTTTTTTTTANCGACTAAGCCACCCAGGCGCCCCAGCAATGCCTTCTTAAAGAGACTGGGTCCGTTGTTCCAAAACATTCTGGAACTTTGCTAATTTTTTCAACATGTATCCCATAGATATAAATGTTTGAAGAGATTAAGGGTGAACATTTTTTGCCATGGATGCTTCACAGTTGCTACTATGTACCTCATATGACATCACACCAGGACGTGCATGATACTATTTGCCTTGCCTTTAATGACGCGGATCGATCAGCAGATCCAGATGGCGACTGCCTGATTCCTGGCTGTAAAGTTGTTGGGTGACCTTCTGACTCCCTTGGAATAGTATCTAGTTTCTCATTAATATTTTGCTTCTTAGTTTTAGCAGCCATAAATGCTTATTACCTGAATCAGTTATTTCATTAGATGTAAAATGGTGAATTTTTCTAATTTTATCATTTCTTCTGCATTTACTAGCTAGAATACTTGTATAAAAAAACTTTTCCTCATTAACTAGAGCTATATTGTAAAATTTTGAAAATAGAGTTTTCACATGGAAGGCAGATCAAGACTTACTTTTCCAGTTAATTAATTTTCAGAGAACATGTTAATAGACTACATCCAATACTGATAAATGGATTGTGTTTGTTACTTTGGTTCTCTCTTTTGAGTATCATTATGAATTCAGGAATATTTATTTCATACTGTGTTTTGATCAATTGCCATCATTTTTCTTGTTGATGGTAAAATTGTCTACTTTTAGGCAGTGGACAGGTTCCCTGCTTTTCCAGCCTAACAAGAGGATCTGGTCTCAGTTTGTCATTTGCCACTCCACATCGGGGACCAGATCTCTCCAAGAATCCCCGGTTCCTTTTTCTGAGACCGTAGTCTGAGTGCTAACATTCTCATCATTACTGTCATTGCTACTGGGTCTTTTCTGTGGACAGAACTGAAGTATTTTCACATTTTAAATTTTAACAAATTCATATTCACAATTCAGATATATTTGAATATTTGATATATGACATTCAAATTTCAAATATCTAGTTTAAATTTAAATGTAATCAAAAGTAACCTACACGTGCTTATTGAATCATTATATCGTACACCTATATGTTGATTATACTTGAATTTAAAAAACAAAATTTGTCAAAGTAACGTATTGGGTTTTTTTTTAAAGTTTTATATTGGTATCTTCTTTCTCTCAGACATTACAACATTAATGTAATTACTTATTTATAAGTACAGTATAACTTTAAAACATCAATATAATATAATGAAATATAGTAATATTATTACTAACAATCAGATACTGAATGAAGGTGAAGATTTCTTTGTAGTTTTGTTAGACTGTATTGCAGTAATGATGTGAAATATACCCTATGTTCCGACATACTCAATGGACCTACATATAGGCAAAAGCTTTTGTCTTGAGGAAGAGGAAAGGTCTAGCTAGGTTAATGGTCAGAATGGCTTCAGTTACCTCAGCCGGGCCCTCCCCCAGCCCTGAGAAGGGACGAGAAAAGGCCCGAGATGAGTAGAGTGGGCTGCATTGGCCTGTGGACACAGCACAGCCTGAGACGCTCTGGGCCCCAGCCTCCAGGACTGCTGGGTGCCCATGGCCACCGAGGAGATATGCCCCCAGCTGCACTGAACAAAGACAGATGAAATACGAGATGCGTGTTTATCTGTGCACAGTGTCTGTGCCCCGACTGCAAGCATGAGATAGCCAGACACTTCACCGCAGTGATGGGAATGTTTCGTAGCAGTTCTGCACTTGAAAAGAATAAATTGTATAAATGAAAAGTATATACTTCCTCCCAGCCCTAGACCATTCAAAACATTTCATTGGACAGCATGACATTTTTGAGTGGATCACAGGGCTTGTTGCTATTATTTATCGTGTTCTTATCACATTGGTATTTAAACACCTTATTGCTGTAAGTGAGAGAAAAGGTCCTGTTTCCATGGGCTGTGTTTTTCAACCAGTGATTCAGGAGTATTGCTATGCTTGCTCTTTTTGGAGCTGCACTCATATTGCTGCTGGAAGGCAACAACAAAGAAAACACAGGTGAGCTTGGCAGCCTTCGAGGAGGCAGCAGGTGGGAGGAGAATGATCAGGAAAAGCCAAGAAAGGCTTTGGTTTTTTATAACGGAAATCTGTGTTCTCTCCTTTTGAGACACTGCAAACTAACAGTCTCGCTTTCTTCTCTTCTCCCCTTTTCCTCTTCTGTTTTGCCCAAATCTGCTGTTTCAAGCTCAGAAGCGAGAGGTAACCTGTTCAAGTCCAGTTCTCTATCTCCCGTCTAATTAATTAGGGCTGTCCCCCAGGACCTCCACTCCTGTCACCTCACAGATCTTGGAAACCTGCTTAGTTCAGTCCATCAACTTGAATTACTGGGAACAATTTGGCCACTCTGTTTCATATTCCACTAGCCCTCTCCTTAACCCCTCATATTCACAAAACATTTGCTTAAAGCAATAATGTCAATCACTAATGTAATCAGCATTCCATAGAGAGCTGGCTAGAAATACCAGCTCCTCTACCCTGTATTTAAATTCTGATCTAATAAGATCAAATAATAGTAAGGCCCGAGTGATACTGATGAAGGTAATCCTGATTTTTAGTAATCCTCCATTCCATCAATCCAGTTATACAGCCTTTTCATGGGAGTATAATAAATAAAATCAATACTTTTTATTACTTTACCACCAGAAACTTACTACACCTAGATTCAAAAGCGTAAGTCCAAGGATTGCACTTCAAGGAAAAGTGGCTTCAATATGTGAGGAGACAGGGAGATAAAGAAGAGTTCTTGGATCCTGCCTGTGAAGCCCAGGCCTCCTAGGAGGACGGAGTACTACTCAGCAATACAAAGGAACTAACTGCTGATATACACCCAGCAGAGGTGAATCTCAAGATCAGTGAAAGAAGCCAGACACAGAAAGAGTGAATAGACAGAAATCAGATCAGTGACTATTTGTGGGAGGGAGGGAATTGATTGGGAAGGAATTTGGGGGGAAATTCTCAGTGATGAATCTGTATCGGGGTGCCTGGGTGGCTCAGTTGGTTAAGCGTCTGACTTTGGCTCAGGTCATGATCTCATGGTTTGTGAGTTCAAGCCCCACATCGGGCTCTGTGCTGACAGCTCAGAGCCTGGAGCCTGCTTCGGATTCTGTGTCTCCTCCCTCTCTCTGCCTCTCCCATGCTGATGCTCTGTCTTTCTCTGTCTCTCAATAATAAATAAAAATTAAAAAAAAAGAAAAGAAACTGTATCTTGATCGCCAAGGCTGTCTATTGCTGGAATGTATGCTTCTGTCAAACTATCTAATTTTACATTTGTGATCTGTACATTTCATTATATGCAACTTATATCTTAAAATTTTAAACTTGAATATATCTACTTTGGGTGATGATAGAAAATATTTTTACCAATTTTTTTGCCAACTTGTATCTTTTAAAAGTATGCACAAGGAAAAAAAAAGCCCTCTCAAGATAGAAAATGATTTAGCATAGTGCTGAAAATACGGTATGCACTCAATAAAAATGTATTGACAACTAATAGCCATGCAAGAGTAGTTCACTGCATAAGTTTGTTTATAAGATGCCTCCTTTCAGCCCAACATTATAGTCAAATTCAGTGCTATCTACAAGATTAAAATTTCCCAGCCTTATAAAAATATTTTTGGTAATCCTCCATTCCATCAATACAGTTATACAGCCTTTTCATGAGAGTATAATAAATAAAATCAATGCTTTTTATTACTTCACCACCAGAAACTTACTACATCCAGATTCAAAAGCATAAGGCTCTCTGCAAGGCTGATGTATCCTTCAAGGAGTATTTTATGAGGAAAGCATACTGTTATAATTTTGCAAAAATAAAGAAACCTACCTTTAAATCATAAGAAGTATATCTTTTATATATATAAGGGTAACCAATCCCCGATATATGATCTCTAGCTAGATAAATACGGGGCGGGGGTTATCAGTTTTCTTCTAAAGAAATAAAATTTCCTGAAAAATATATACTGGATGAATTTTATATTTCTATAATAAAAAATATGCCCTGCCAAGTCTCAGGAAAATTGGACAAATGGCTGAGTAAGACCTCTCTTTCTTAACTGTGATGTGTTTCTAGTGGTAACTGGTCTCATAATAAATGTCATTTTTCTTTTATGTTTTTACCCTTTTTGAGAACTATGACCCCTCCCTTCCTGAAATCAAAGAACAAACCATGCAAAAATACAAATCAAACTAACATTTCAGGCTAAAAGATAATTTATTGTTAGATTATGTATCCACAATGCTGAAGATACAAGTTTGAAAACATTCTTTAGCAACAGGAACTCCCCAAATATTTTCAATTGCTTTGTCACTAGAGAATCCACATATAGAGAAGAAATAAACAATAAAACATTATAGGACAGCTCTTATTGGAGAAATATGATTTTCTTTTTCAATTTCTAGAGGATATAATTTTTAAAGGGAAAAAATAGAAATAATGAAAAAAGTAAGGACAATTCAAAAACTGGGAAAAGTTTTAAATCCCTCAACCACATATAAAAATTTTCATTTTATTATATATTTTATTTATTTTATTTTATTTTTTCAGAAACACAGGAACTGGCCCTCTCCAGACCTCTGGGATCACAATCACCTGGAGTGGGGCTCAGAAAAACTGTTTTTCACAGTTCCTTCCAGTAATTCTGATGTTCTCCGGAGTTACCAATGATGCTCTGCAGAGATGTCTCAGCATCTGTGTTCTCCCGGCCGCCATGCTGACAGCCTCTTCAGGTACGGTCTGTGGATTCTGTGCTGAATCACCTCCGAGAGGGGGGAACATGAGCTTACTGGCATGTAAAATGTAGGTCCCCCAAACTAAACCGCTGAGTCAGAATCGTTGGGACAGGGCGCAGGAATATGCACTTTTTATAGATTCTTAAGTGGTTTTTAAACATATAGCAATTTGAAGTTTACTACCTTGTGGATCTCCCCAAGGACTACTTTTCAATGGTGCGCCTGGGTGCCTCTGGTCGGTTAAGCACCTGACTCCTGAGTTTGGCTCAGGTCATGATCTTACAGTTTATGGGTTCAGGCCCCACACTGGGCTTTGAGCTGACAGTGCAGATCTAGCTTGGGATTCTTTCTTTATCCTTTCTCTCTCTGCCTCTCTCCGGTGTGAACTCCCTGTCTCTCAGAATAAGTAAATAAACTTAAGAAAAAAAAAAAGTTTCCTGCTTTCTTCTGTCTCTCAGTATGTGTGGTGGATAAATAATACCCCATCAAAAACATCCACATCCTAATCCCCAGAATCTGTGAATTTTACATGGCAAAAAGGACTTTCTAGATAGGGTGAAGTTAATTAATATTCTTGAGATAAGTGATTCTCCCGGTTTATCTGGACGTGCTCAGGGTAACCCCAAAGCTCCTTACAAGAGCGAAGTTCATGGATCAGAAAAGAGATGTGACAACAGAAAAAAAGGATCAAAGTCTGAAAGAGCTTTAAAGATGCTACCTCACTCCCTTTGCAGATGGAGGAGGGGCCCACAAGCCAAGAGATGCAGACAGTCTTTAGAAGCTGAAAACGGCAAGGACACAGATTCTCCCCCAGAACCTCCTGAAAGAATGTAGCCCTGCCCACATCTTGATTTGGGCCCAGCATAGACCCATCTCAGGATTCTGACCCAACCTGTGAATATTTGTTACAACAGCCATAGGACGCTAATCCGATATATAAAAGATACAGAAAGGAACGTAATACAGGGACAAACTGTACTATTACTGAAGAAGCTTACCTCATTTGGAGAGTCTACCACACTAGAGAAGGGATGTTTAGTGTTCCCTTGGATTTATTTTTATCAAACAATTTCTTTGAGTAGAGGTCTTAATTAGATGTAGGGTTCCAGTGATCATAATAAACAACTCCAGAATGTTAAAGAGAAGAGAAAAGAAAAGGAAAAAAAAAGAAAAGAAAAGACCTTAGTTACTCAGTAGCTGTAAGATTTCCTGTTCAGATTCAATCTTCAGGACATTATCAAAAGATATGGAAGGCCACCTACTATGTACAGCTCATGACATCTTTCCCTAGTGTCTGCTCCCACGTGGCAGACAAGGCCCAAAATACTCAATTCAGAGGAAGAATCAGGAAAAGCATTCATAATGGACATCCTTCATCTGCTGTCATCAGTTACACAGTCAACCCTGTAAAGGAACACGCCACTGGGGGAAAAGACTTCAGAATCCTCTTATCAGCTGCTTCTTTAAGCAGTGGTTCTCAAATGAGAGCATGCATCAGGTCACCTGAAGGGCCCCCTCCGGGGCTACTGGTGCAGGAAATCTGAGGTGAAGTCCCCTGCTCTGCTGCCTGTCCAGGATCACATCCTGAAAATTGTGGACTGGAGCAATGGGTCGCAATATTGACCCCACATTAACATCACACAGGACACCAAGTCATCATCATGCCCCACCTCAGGCCAATTAAATCTGACTTGCTGATGGTGAGACCAACCAACATGATTTTCAGTCGTTGCAGGTGATGCCAATGTGCAATCAAAGCTTGGCACCTCTGCCCCAAAAGCCAAAGTGACAATGAAAAAGGGGCGTGAGTCAATATCAGAGAGAAGGGGCAGTAACGGTGACCTTGAGATGCCCAACCCTTTGGCTGCCTCCGACCATAGGATCTCTTCTTTTTTAAAATTAATGTATTAATTTATTATTATTATTATTTTTTTACAAATAGTTTATTGTCAAATTGGTTTCCATATAACACCCAGTGCTCATCCCCACAAGTGCCCATAGGATCTCTTCTTAAGAAAATATGTCTCCTGCTTCAAAGTCAAAGTTTAAAGTTTTTTTAATGTTTTATTTACTTTTGACAGAGAAATAGAGACAGTGTGAACAGGAGAGTCTCAGAAAGAGAGGGAGACACAGAATCCGAAACAGCCTTCAGGCGCTGAGCTAGCTGTCAGCACAGAGCCTGATGCGGGGCTCGAACCCACTAACCGTGAGATCATGACCTGAGCTGAAGTCAGACGCTTAACCGACTGAGCCACCCAAGTACCCCCAAAGTCAAAGTTTAAAACCAACATCTGATCTAAGGAAATAAGAATATGATGCCACAATATACTGTCCAGCCCAAAAATAGGACATTTCTATTAGTTGTTTAAGCTAGGGGAAAATGGTAACCTGCTGGAAATGATGGTATGACCCTAAATACTCTCTATCTGTTTAAAAATGTATGATAGTTTCATAGTAAATTGCAAAATAATCCCTTAATCTTCCTTTTTACAGAAAGACTCAAAAGAATAATAGTTTCTTATGCTAAATTAAAAAAAAGGTGCAGTACTTTATCTCTCAAGTAGCCTCAGTATTTTCTGTTTTCAGGCCCTTAATGTTCTGTGCTTCGTACCCATATAGCTCTCTCTTCCTCACATCTATATACCCTATTTTTATTATCATGAATATTCATTGTTTCCAAACAATGTCTAATTACTCGTCTGTCAGACACCACTCAATTCAGGTTTTATTATTTTAAACTCATAGTTTTCTGTTGAGACCTACATGACCTGAACTTAGATTACCTACCATCATACTATTTTTGTGCCTTTTTGAGATAAACTGAAAAGCAATACTACTTTCTAACACACAGCCTGAGCCCTTGTGCTTAATGTCATTGGAGCTCTGAAAATAATTGCCTTTTAAGAGAATCATTGTTTTCTGTCTTATGTCCCCAATAATGGCTTTAATCTGTTCAGAAAACTGATGCACAACCTGATATGTTTACTCATTTTCATCCCAGATTTGATTGATATATGTACACAAAGGTACTTTACTTTGGATTGTAACACCTATCAACAAATACTGTAAATCCCTTAAGCAAATGTTTTTGTAACAGACTGTGAAAAAGAGCTATTAGAGTCACATTTACTTTTTCCAGGCGATTTGATATAAAAATTCCTTAAATATTTACTTCCATACATAAGGGAAATTTACTAGTTCTTTCTGCCTTTACTTGCTGGCAGGAAGCTAGCCTTCTGACACTGTCTTTTCAGGTTTTTTTTTTCAGGTGCTTTTGGAAGGTAAGACTTGGAAGAGTAACCCTTAATCCAAGCCACATCTGACTCTTTTAGCTTATTTCATTAAAAGACCCAAGAAGCCTAAATATTGTATGACAGAGTTGAATTTCCTCCAGAGCACAGACCAGATTTTATTTATGGTACTACTTACTAATTAAAATCAGTTTAAAGAAAAAATTCAATGAAGATGAATGATAGGATTTACTTCATCAGTGTCACAGAAATTAAAATATAAAAATGTATGTCAAATGGATTATTTAACATCAAATGAGTTACACACGTGAATGTAAATTTAACTATTTTCAAACCAGAGGGCAGAAATCTCTGAATTTAGTCAAATCAATGCACACATACAAACATATCCATTGCATGAAGTTTTAATCTGATTTCTATTTTACTTTAACATGAGCTTATTTATAAAATGTATGTTTTTGTTGCTATTTTCCTGGTAACGTATAGCGGCTGGAAAAAATTCACACACTTCAGGAATAGTAAAAGTTGGTATACTTATACTTCCATGTTTTTGTAAACATAAACGGGCCCATATTTTGCCTGTAAGCACTGCACTTTAAAACTGCATTTTGTAGTTGTTGGATAGTTTTCCACATCAATACATTAAGATTTTCATGGTAAAAACCACACTTGTAGGCCATTTCAATGTTTGACTCTATTCTAAGGTATTTAGACCCCTATTGATAGACATTTAAATCCTTTCAATTATTCAATATTGTAAGCAACTTTGCAAGAAACAAACTTAACATGTATTCAATTATTTCCTTAGAGTAAATTCCTAGGAGTAGAATTGCCAGGTAAGAGAATGCAAACACTTGAAGCTTTGGTATCTGTGTTACTAGATGTCTCCAAAAAGGTCAAGCAGAATTTCTCTCTTCTGGTGTATTATTATTTTCCTCCATGCTCACCAGCAGGTATAAAAACAAAAAAAGGTTTATTGAACCTTTATTTATTGAAATAAATTTATATATCGTAAAATTTACTTGTTTTAGGTATACAATCCATTGATTTTCCCTAAATTAACAGAGTTGTATAACCTTCTATCACAACCCAGCGTTAGAATATTTCCAGCACTTTCAAGAGGCCCCTCGGGCCCATTTGTAATTATTCTTCACTCCCAACCAAGGGCCTGGCAACCACTAATCTGCATTTTGCCTTTTTTCCAGTTGTCATATAAATGGAATCATACAATATGTGGTCATTTGTGTCTGGCTTCTTTCACTTAGCATACTGTTTGTGAAGTGCATCCATCTTGTCACATGTATCCATAAGTCATTCCTTTTTATTTTTTATACCCCTCCCTCCCAACACACACACACACACACACACACACACACAAATCTTTCCATTCCAAAAGGGAAGATTCTGGGCACAAGAGTTACTAGTCTATAGCAGCTATGCTGGGCAAGAATTCTGAAGACTCCTACCTTTAGGGTAAAGAAGTGCTTTACCTTTCTGTAAAAGGCCTGTATGTGGGAGTGCCTGTGTTGGTTAAGCATCTGACGTGGGCTCAGGACATGATCTGCATCGAGTTCTGTGCTGACAGCCTGGAGTCTGCTTCACATTCTGTGTCTCCCCCTCTCTGCCCCTCCCCTGCTTGCCCTCTGTCTCTCTCTCTGTTTCAAAAATAAATAAACATAAAAAAAAAAAAAGCCTGTGTTCACTTTTCTCCATGTTTGCTGATTTGCCCTCTGGGAGGTTTTTCCCCATCCATCCATCTGGCCATTTTACTGTGGGAATGGAGACTTTCTCTAGGGGGACCAAACAGCTCTTTCCTTGTTCATGTAGGCTTGGGGGTTCAAAGATGATTTTAAAGCTTAAGCATTCAAAGACATTTTTAGTCTAGGCTCATGGTTTCTTTGGCAATATGTTTTTACTTAGTCAGCTTCTAATCCATTTGCTTCTACTCAGTTCCACATGCCAGGAACCCTACCCAAAATTCTTTCCTAAATATAATTATTAATCCTGATTTACTTCCTTGCTTCCTCACCTTCATGTCCCTCTCACATACTGACACAACTTGATGCCAGCATCCTTGAGATCATACAGGAGTCTGGGGAAAGAAGACTATACCCTTAATCTGGTCTTTGTCACTGGGCCATCACTTAAAGGCATTTTTAGTATTTCCTATTGTTTGGGGTCTAGAAGCAGTTAGCTTTCCAACTTTTTGATGCCCCAAATTTATTCTCTCCACATGTATTTTTATTTCTGCTTGAAAATCATCCAGCTATTTACAGACTGATTTTTTCCTTCTAACATCCTCCTAATAGAAACTAGTAACAACCAACCTACCACAAAATTCTGTTTTCCAGTCTCTTCCCCTTGAGCTACAGGTTCAGTAAGTGCTTAATCTACCTTTGAGCTATTGTCAGTGACAGTTTAACACATATTTTACCGCTCTATTACATGGGTCTGCATCACCCCTTCCTCTGATAGAGTTACCTCACCACCCAATGTCAATTCTACATATTTTATGATTTATTAGAGAGTTGTACCTTGTTTCCAATGCCAATATTCCCATTAGTTAAGATTATGCTCCAAAGAATATATACCCAAATATTGGTAACTGAACATGGTAGAATTTTATTTCTCACACATAGTATCAATTAGAGGCAGTTGAAAACAGGGGTATTCGGTTCCACAATCCTCCAGGGGAATTCTGACAGATGCTCTGGTGTCTCACCTGCCCTTTTATTGACATACAGCCCCAGGAGAGGGAAGGGAGGCTTGTGCATTGTGTGAGAAGTGATTATGGACCACCCCCGGAAGCGCTGTACTGCATTTCACCACTTCTGCCCACACTCCTTTGGAAAGAATTCCTTCTTGAGTCCACACCTAATTGCAAGGAAGGCTGAGAAATATATTCTATCTTTGTGCCCAGAAAGAAAAACATGTCTGGCAAACAGTGAGCCAATGTCTACCTTAGCATCACATGCAACATTTAGCCTTAGACTCAAGAATTCCACTGTTGAAGATCTTTGCTAAGAGAATATTCTGAAATACAAAATGTTTCTTCTTTTTTTATTTATATTTTTAACATTTATTCATTTTTGAGAGTGAAAGAGACAGGGCATGAGTGAGGGGAGAGGCAGAGAGACTGGAAGATACAGAATCAGAAGCAGGCTCCAGGCTCTGAGCTGTCAGCACAGAGCCCAATGAGGGACTTGAATTCATGGACTGCAAGATCACGATCTGAGCTGAAGTCGGATGAACGCTTAACTGACTGAGCCACCCAAACACCCCTACAAGATGTTTATTCTAAGTCACTTAACATCCAAAAAATAAATACATAAATAAACAGAGCATTAAAGCCAGAACCCATTTATGTAATGGAATATTGCATAGCAACTAAAAATGTTTTTTATTAAAAGCTTTACTCATGTTGGATAATCTTTCTGATATAATCTTAAGAAAAAATAGAATATAAACTTGTACATATGATATGTGTGTATATTTTTGAAAGAGAGCGGTAATATTACTGGAAATAAATGTGCAAAAATCATAACACCCATAATCTGTGTGATAGGATTATAGATTTATCAATTTTTCTTTTTTAGGATTCTTCTTATCCAAATTGCCCACTATAATCAGAAATAAAATATACATCTTACTGTAACATAATAAATTCATAGTCACATCTAGGTCTTCTAGTACTCTACCCACCTCAAATGTCACTATTTTTACTAATGAATTCAGGAAAGTAACATGTTAATAACATATCCTTATCCTTTTTAAAATATAAGAAATTAATATTGTTATTATTTAATTATATATTCCCTAAAAACACCTTGAAATGAATAAGGTGAATAAGCTTCCCTATTTCTTCAGAGATGAGCTACTATAGGAATGTGATTTTTAGCTTATATTTCCCTACCTACAGCACCTTCTGTTTTTTGTTTTTTAATTTCTTTTGCAAAATGTCCACATCCATTTCTGAAAAGAGTATTTTCTGTCTCTCTCTCTCTCTCTCTCTTTCTCCGTTCCTGCAAAATACCCCCATAAAAGCACATTTGACTGAACATTGGCAGATGGTGTCTATCACGCATCAAGGTTTTCAGTAAAAGCTTATTTTGTGTACGTCCACCTGCTTCTGTGTTGGAGGTAGACAGACAAAAAAAGGCACCAAAATCACTAGATTTATTGTCACACTGTTGGTTTCTTAGAGTACAGGATGTATTGTGGCTCCATTTAATGAATCGTTTCTATCAACACCTGGCCAATTTCAGACTTCATAATCAGATATTCCAAATCTCAGATATTCACCTGAAATGAAGCTATTATTCTCACTTGTATGTGGTACTGCATCTATCGATTATCATCAAGTTAAGGGCTGTTGATTTTTCTGTGCACATTGAGGGTTATGTTTATGTTAAAATGAATAATGCCCATCTTTACCAGCCATTGTGGAGCTAGGACTGCTCCTCTGAATTTTTGGTTAATTGACTGACATGACTCACTATCTATCTTCCCATGCAAGTGTGCTCCTGTGGGAACTTGCCAATGTATGCACAAGATATTGTGAAATAAATCAAGGGATAGTACAAAACATGGTATGTTCATGCTTTTTTAATACAAAAAGTACTTTGCTCTTAATTTTTTTTTCACTCAGAAATGAATTCATAGCATTCTATCTCCTAACTCCCACTCTGGTGTTGATATGGATTCTTTTCTATTTTAAGCTGTATTTATTATTTTTTCCATTTCAGAAAGAGGAAGGCAAAACTTTAAAATCCAGGTTATCTTATTAATACCTTTATGATTATTTCCATCTATGAATATATTTTATCTGTTTTCTGACAATGCTTAATGTACAGTGGGTAACTGTGATTGGTAAAAGTCGTATGGAGCTACTAACACAATTCTGGAATCTAATCTTTAATATTTTTGCCAGGGATTATGCAGAAACTTATAATTATGTTTTACTTTGGATTTACCCCATCTTTACTTTATCTCATATTAAAGTGTAATCAAAATCAGCCTGTTTCCATTCGGTTGCAAATCCTCTTCTTAAAGCACCTATTCAAAAGTCTCCCCAATTTTCATTTTCTCTGTCTATTCTTATTATATTAAATCCTGATATCTGAAAATTGAACCATATAGTAGTATTACCATGTTCTTTTAAAAATACAGATTATATCTATTCTTCCTGTATTTTTACATTATAACTGTGTGTTTTTAAATCCTTGGCAAGTTGCAATTAGATTTCTAGCACGCCATTGCATTAGAGTAAGTACTATTATTATGGTAGAAATAATTTACCTTGTGTCGTGTACTGTTCAGACAGTCTGCTGAGATGCCTCTGATACCAAATGTCATTCCCATTCTTTAATTATAATTTTTAATCTTTCCTGGTTTACCATTCTTTCAGTAGATTAATTATTTTTATTCTAAAATCCAGAAATTATCTGGCTTTAATAATGTTTATTAACAAGAATTATCATATCCCATTGGTTTTTCCCCCCTCCCTGTAGAACAGTGGGAGTAACTTTATTTCTCTCAAACTCTCTGACCCATAACATGCAAGGCAGGTCTGTGGAGCAACACCTCAGGTTCATCAGTGTAGTTAAATGCATTTGTGAGGTTAGTTGTTACTTGGATTCCACCTAGTTCATGGTCACCACATTAAAAGTCACACAGTAGAATACAGAGCACTTCCTTTGTCTTGTCTAGAGCTGTTGTTTATACACACATTGAAGAATGAGGCCATAATCCTTATAACCCAGACAAAACTTGAGGCATGTGTTTAACAAACAAATAACCCTGTGAAGGCAGGGGTGGTATCTTGCTTCTCAGTAAATCCCCAGGGCATACCATAATGTGCTGATACATAGCAAGTGCTCATTAAACACGTATCGAATGAATGAATGAATATGCACATGAATGACCCTCCCTGGTTCATGGTTTCACTTTTCATCCCTCTTGCTGTGCATGGAAACAGCTTAAATTCAAATCTAAGCAAATCAGTAAGAGTGAGCCATGAAAGTTGGGAGGAGAGAATGGACTGTGCCATCTGCCTTAGAGCAGACTCCCATCCTGTTCCTCCTCTGTGATTCGGGCCAAGTTGTTTCCTCTCTCATAGCTGTGATCGCTTTATCTGTACAATGAGAAAAATATGACCTAACTCCTAGATTTATTATGAAAATTAAATGAAGCAACATTTATAAAGTGCCTACCATCTAATCTGATTTGGACATTCATGGTTATTAGGTTTGGGGGGTCAATACTGGTAGCTTCATATACCAGGAAGCAGTTGCCACATAATAACAAGTGTCTCAGGGGCATTCAATAAAACAATTCTGTCTTTCTGTGGGTGCAGTACCGCGGCTCTGCTGTCAGCTGGCTGACCCTGTGCTGTGGGTTGGATCCAGGTCTGCTCCCTGTTTCTCAGATTGCTTATCCCAGAGCACCACCATGTTCTCCTCATGGTCTTGGCAGAGATGAGAGAGGGCAAGCCTCCTGCCTGAGCACGTTGTAAGCCCTGCTTCTGTCATGAACATTAATATCACATTAGCTAAGGCATGTCCTGTGACCATCCTAAGGTCAAAGCATGGGGAGTATACTTCTTACATGAGCGGGGAGGAGATCGGGAGGGGGAAGGAGAGGGAACAATGAGGCCATAACCCTCATACCACAAACAAAACTTAAAGCATGTGGGGACGCCTGGGTGGCTCGCTCGGTTAAGCAACTGACTTCAGCTCAAATTATGATCTCACAGTCCATGAGTTCGAGCCCCACATCAGGCTCTGTGCTGACAGCTTGCTCAGAGCCTGGAGCCTGCTTCAGATTCTGTGTCCCCCTCTCTTTCTGCCCCTCCTCTTTTCACACTCTGTCTCTCTCTCTCAAAAATAAAATTTAAAACATTTAAAAAAATTTTTTAAAAACTTGAAGCATGTGTTTAACAAACAAATTTGTAATAAGATAACAAGATTATTTTGAACAATAATCCAGTCTAACACATCTTCAATAACTAAAGCTGGGTGAGGTCCATGGGCCTTTTCTCCCATACCCTTGCTACCAGATAGGATGATACAATGATAAGCAGGTGTCGGATCGAATTCTGCGATACATGCAGGCAAATGGGACACAAAAGCAGTGAAAGAAACTGTTCCATAAGCTTGACCAAGTCCTAGACCTCTATTCGTTTAGGCACTCTGATGGCTTCTTGAATAAAAGCTTCATGTATAGTGGCAGGATTTATCTAACTTTTTAATAGGAGTCAAATGCCCAAAATCTTCCAAATCTGAGACTCCTGGGTCAGTTAGAAGTCAGTCGTGCCCTTCTGAAGGCTACAGTTCTTAGGCTTGTGAGATTCTTCTGCCCTGTGCATGCAACACCAGGAATGTCTGGACAGTGTTTTCAGAAAATTCATATTTATCATCACTAATTTTATCAGTAAATAAATTGCTTCTTTTTTTAAGTTTTTAACTAATTTTTGGGAGAGAGAGAGGGTGGGGGAGGAGGTGCAGAGAGAGAGGGAGACACAGAATTCAGATTCAGCAGGCTCCAGACTGAGCTGTCGGCACAGAGCCTGACATGGAGCTAGAACTCGCGATCATGACCTGAGCAGAAGTTGGTCGCTTTTCTAACTAAGCCACCCAGGTGCCCCAGTAAATCATGTCCAATAAGCATATCTAGTAGTATCACTGTTTAAAAATCTTTGGTGTTGATCAAAACTTGAGAAGAAAAGTAGCTGAAGTCTTGAAATAGCTCCTTTGAGAGTATAGTCGTCTGACTCACATCTCTCTGACATTGGATAACTATTCCCATAGTGTATTCCTAATCAGGGTACTTTGAATAGTAACTAAGCATCTCTTGGATGTCCCCTGAAACTGCTACTATACACTGAAACTAAATCATTGTCTATACGGAAGTGTTTAAAGTATAGACAACACAGCACTAGTAGATGTCCAAAAGAATGTTGATAAGGTGATTTCTGTATCTTCCATTTTTAATTCAAACTGCAAATTCCTGGTAGATTGGGTCTCTGGGTTCTTTTATTTTTAATGTTTATTTATTTTTCAGAGAGCACAAGCTGGGGTGGGGCAGGGAGAGGGGGACAGAGGATCCAACATAGATTCAGAACCAATAGCAGTGATCCTAATGTGGGGCTTGAGCTCAGGAGCCACAAGATCATGACCTGGGTGAAGTTGTAAGCTTAACCAACTAAGCCACCCAGATGCCCCTCTGAAATTCTTAAAAAAAAAAAAAAAGAAGAAGAAAACGAAGAGTACATATAATCATTGTTGTTAGGTCTGAGCATTACCAAAATACCATGTTAATTTTTTTTTGCACTCAATTCTTCCTGCATCATAAAACCCCCCAGGACAATAAAATTGGGCTAATAATGAATGAAAGTAGCAATTAAAAATCACATCTCAATTCATGACTTCCAGACTTTATTCAGCTTTCACTTAGGAACAAAACATTCAAAATAGCATTAGAATTCTTTTTCTTACGTCCTTTGACCAAACAAACTGGAGATGAGGAAAAATCAATCTATTGTAGAGACTCTTCTGTAGACTGTCAGATGCTTTCCCTACAACCTCTGCATAGGACTGGTGTGCCACTCCCCAGAATGTCCCTGCCACCCCAAACCTCACATATGGATAACTGTTCTTGATTATCCATTGATTTTAAGACAAGGCAGGGAGATGGCAGCTGTCTTTGAGTATCTGAAGGGTTGTCAGGCCAAAGAGGGGGGAGAGTCATTTCATGTATTCCAGAAGACAGAAGCAGAACCCATCAAATCTAAAAGGAGGTGAGAGAAAGCAGTGTAACAATTAGAGCAGTGGGGACTGTAAATACTGCCTCACGGGGAGGTGGGCCATGGTGACCACCACGTACAGTATGGTTGAGGGGACAGAATTAGGTGACCTCTAAGGGAGCTCTGCTGCTAAGATCCTATGAGTCCATGATTACAAAAGAATGGAGATTTCTCCCTAGGTCAGTACCTTGCCTTTCTCAATTCCTTCCCTTCTCATCAGAGTAAGATCTCTGGCCGACAGTCTCTTGCATTGTTCAATTTCAGACCTAAGACTTGGGGAGGAACGTGACACTCGATGGCTCTACTTCAAGATGTGTCTCAATTCCAAATGATTACTCTTCACTTTTTGTATAAATTTCTTTAGAAAGATAATTCCAAGAAAATGTCTCAGCATATTTCCTGTTTCTTCCTAGCCATTCATTCCTTCACCAAAAACAGGGAGAAAATAAAATATAGCTTAAAGTTGTAAGTAAGTAGTTACTATTTCACATCCTTCACTTACATCCTTCCCTAAACTGACACATTTCTCTCATTTACGCAAGCCATTTACTTTTTCATATGCAGAATTTACTCTCAGAAACATAAAAGTGTTTTAGAGATTTTTACTCTCATGTACATTTATAATACTTCCAAGCTCTCCTTTCAATAAATTCCTTCTGCTGCTTGTAATTACGGACACCTTCCGGATTATGAACCCAGTGGTGACTTTATGATACCAAAAACCAGCGGCATTGTTCTATCACTAGCTAGAACTGTTCCTTCATGTAGTTTCTAAATTGTTTACTCCTTCAAATCACATATGTTTAATAAATGAAATTTGGAAAGGCCTGATTTTTCTAGTAATAACTATTACTAGAATCATCAAGAATACGATTCATAGAAGCAAATATCTAATAGCAATCATTCATTTGTCCTCTAATTTTGATGCATTAGTTATAAACCACCAAAAAGGCCATCTCCTCTCATTCAGGTGTGTGTGTGTGTGTGTGTGTGTGTGCGCGCGCACGCGCGCGCATGTGTGTATATGTGTTTATATGTATATGTATAGATGATCTTGCTAAGGCCAAAGACTCACTTTGAGTGAGTGCACTACTCACTTTATTTGTGAATGCAAGGAGATTAATGCATATATGTGTGTGTGTATATACACATTCATAAAAATAGAACATATACCTGTGTGTATATATATTACATGTTACTTATTATATATTATATATTATATATGTGTGTGTATATACACATACCTCCAACACTGAGACTGCTGTATGCACAGAACTCCACTCCATTTTGAATACATTTTTAATTCTGTGACCTTCTCTCAGAGAATCCAACATCTCCAATCAGAAAAGTCACTGAAATTCTGTGTTTCATGGAGTGACTATACAACACTTGTTTTCAGACAGACCACTATCATCAGATTATGAATGAAGAAATCACCCAGCCCACCTTTTTACCCAAGTCTGTAGGTGCCCTCTCTTTCCTCTCTCTCTCTCTCTCTTTCTGTCTCTCTGGAGAGTGTATTATCAACAGTCCTTGCAGGGATTTGGGCTCAAAGGCCAAGGATTCTGCTGCAAAGTTACCCAAGCTAATGTGTTCATTCAACAAATGCTTGAAGCTTTTGTTAAGTAGAATTTTTAGTCTATAGCTTCTGGGGATTAGAACTGGGTGAATCTACCTCAGCTACCCCATATACTCCTTAAAAAATGGTAGGCTAAGATGACAGCTAGTCTTAAACTAAATCCTGCCAAACACTCAAACATTTATTGGTAAATAGGCGCAAGAACAGACAACCTTAACTGATAAGTTTGGGGAAGTTCTACTCTTTGTCTTCAGACACACCAACAAGACTCTTTGCATGGAAGGTTTACTCCAAGGTGAATGCCATAATATTCTAATGGTGAGAATGGCAGCATTCTGACTAGGCAATAGTGTCTGTTGAGGGGACCCAGGACTAAGTGAGCTCAACACCTGAGGGCTTGTCCAAAGGATGTGGGTAGCTGGGCTTGCCACATTCCCATAAATGATCATGCGAGGGTGGCTGGACTCAAGGGTCAAATATAAGTTAAACATTACCCATTTCAGCAGTGAAAAATTATTTCTTATGTTTCTTATGCTAATTAGCAAATCTTCATGCCCAGATTTCCACAGCAATATTTGAAGATCTTGGTATTCAGGGCTGGAGCATGGATTGCTGATCAGGACACTGCAAATGCTAACTAACTACTGCTAGGATATAAATGAAAAATTAATTCCATTTACATACCATGCTACTTATCCTGAAGTATTTTTAAAGTAAAGTTTCACAAAGATGATATAATAATCTATAGCCCAAATCTGGAATGCTTGAGTCTTTTACCTACTTTCATGACTGCTAATTGAATAACACTGACATCATTATTTGAAATCTCAAGACCATGTCAATATGAGGCAAAATGGTGAAGTCAAGTGTCCACTGTCTCTAACCCCTACTTTAAACGCAGTATCCAAAACTAAATGACAAAAGCAGTGTCTCTTCTGACGTCCTTTCCCTAGGCATTTGCCACCACAATCTTCCCATCTGTCCAGACCAGGTACTTGGGGATTTGACTTCTCAGTCAAAAAAAGTAACATATTTAGGTGGTCACTGTGGTGTGTTAAATGGTGACCTCCAAAAAGAGATGTCCATGTCTTAATCCCCATACATGTGAACGTGGCCTTATTTGGGGAAAGGGTCTTTGTAGATATAATTAAGTTAAGGAACTTCAGAAGACTTCCATCCTGGATGATCTGTGAGGTCCCTAAATCCAATGACAAGTATCCTTATAAGAGAGAGGCAGACGAAGAAGTGACACAGAACACAGGGAAAGAGGAGGCGGCCATGCGAAGACAGGACAGATTGGAGTGATGCAGCCACAAGACAGGAAGGCCAGGAGTCACCGGAAGCTGAGAGGGGAAGGATTCTTTCCTGGAGCCTTTGGAGGGAACGATGTCTTGCCAACAACTTGATTTCAAACTTCTAGTCTCCAGAGCCGTGAGAATAAGTTTCTGTAGTTTTAAGCCACCAACGTATGGCGACAGCCCAGGAAACTAACATAGGCACCAAATCCTCTTGAGACCTACCTTTTTAATATCCTTGAATCCATCCTTTTACCTCTATCACATGTCGCTGGCATAATTCAGGCCACCATTAATTTCCATACAAATTTTTATTGACAGGAAAAGAGATTAATAGTTAGTAGCAAAAGACAACCTCTGACCTGACTTTTATTGGGGCCTCATCTTATAAACCCTACATGTTATACCCACTATCTGCCCAACTGAGCACTTCTGGAAATGGGAAAATGCCAACGTACCTGATTGTCATCATCAACTAACTTCCTTAACACATCTGACAGTCAGGTAAGCCGTGCAGCAAGCATATATATATATATGCCTAGTTTATCTTTACCTGAGTTTGAGAAACTATACAGATTTCTCACATCTATCCACTAAAGAAGAAAACAATCTGCTTCCTTTTTTTCACATATGTCTGATAGTGCCGGAAAACACAGACCTCTTGTGAATCTAAACATTTCTCCTTTCACCTTGGACTGAGGAAAAGCTACGGCAGGAAAGGGACTCCACTGCTCAGTGGTATTAACCGGATTAAAGCGTGAACTGACTGATTGGAAGGAGACTTCAGCAAAAGCTCTAGGGCAGAGAGAGCAATGAGTCCAACTGTAATATTGATAAATGGTTGTTCGGCACTTAGAGAGCTGCTTTCTGAATCTTCAGAGCTTTAAAGCCTGCAAGAAAAAAGAAAAGAAAAGAAAAGAAAAGAAAAAAAAATCTCTCCACTAAGGTGGATGCCCATGGGCAGATGTTCTAGCAACTGTACCACTCTACAAGTCTAGAGAACCCAGGCTCCTGGGGCTAATTAGGTTATTGGTTTCCAAGAACCGTTTGGCTCCAGGCAAACTACCTACTCCCAGAGATAGAAATCTATTCTAGGTTCTGTATTGCAGTATATTTTCCCACTGGTTTATTGCAATTTCAGTCGTCTTTATCCATAATGTAGGTGTTTAACAAATATTATTTGAGTAGGTTACTAATTACCGATTATAGGCAATGGTGCCAAGAACGAATTCTTTAAACCTTCTCCATGCTTTAGGATACTTCTTCAGAATTTCTCTTGACAGCTGTTTACTCATTTTTAGATTCCAGCACTTAATCTCTTCTTTCTCAACATCTCCACCCAGGCACTATAATAATAAGACTAAAAACATCATAGCATATAAAATTTGGAGGGAGGCGGTGAGAAAATCTGGGGAAGCTTTCCTCTTGAAGCCTCTTCTGTTAATGTCTATCACGGCTTCTCATTACCCGAGCACAGAAATCACAGTGAATGCTTCTGTCACAACACATGCAAGAAATAACTAACTGGATTGTAAAGAGGCAGATTTTATTGTATTTATTTTGGGTTGGATATAGAAATAGGGCATCGAGGAGCATGTATATGTGCATAACTACAGATAGGCATTTTAGCAAAATAAAATTGTACTATCACAAAAGAGTGACCACAAAGTAATGAGATGTGTTTCTTTGTCAAACTAGTGGAAATCACTTGTCATTCTGTATAAACAAGTATACTATAATTGTGTCTCAAATGCAGTGACACTGAAATAGCTCAGCTCACAAATATGCTGGAACCCCTTCTCAATTCAGCACCCACCCAGTGAGCTTTATGACTCTCACAAATGCTCCAGAACTCCAGCTCCATGATTACAATGAACATGTAGACAAATTAGCTGGATGTACAGCGGTGGTAGCCCATGGAGCCACCTTAAACTGAGTAAGTGACTATCAGCCTCCATTCTGGTAATCCAGTCACAGTAGTTCTGGAAAGGTCCCCTTGTCGAAAGGACAAGAAAAGTCCAAAGTTTTCATGCCCTACATGGCTGACACTTGTATATCTGATATTCCTTTAATTACCGTTTATGGACCAGGCATTGTGTGTGTGTGTGTGTGTGTGTGTGTGTATACATATTATATATATATATACATAATATATATATACACATATTATATATATATATACATAATATATATATATACATATTATATATATACATATTATATCTATATATACATATTATATCTATATATACATATTATATATATATCTATATATATTATCTCTAATCTCTACAGCCACTCACAAATGTGCAGATTATCATCATTACCACTTTCCCAATGAGGAAACAGGCTTATAAAGGTTAAATGACTTGCCTAGAGGCTCACAAGTGATAAATAGACGAGCACATATTAGAACGTCTGTGTAATTACCAATCTTCTGTCTCATTACCAAGCCTTGTGACTAAAAGACAAAGCCCTTCATGCCCACAATTAATACCAAAATGTAAATTTAGATAACACAGATACAGAAGACTAGGTGTAACTCACACTAAGAATCAGTAAGGAAAACCATGGAATGTCCATACCTGGTGAAGACGGGGACAGAAAAGGTTCTAGAAGAGCAGGAAGGGCATCTGGAGGGCCTGGGAACACTGTGTGCCTTCTCACAGTTCTGCCCAAGGAAGCTTTTGAGTTCTTAAAGCCCTTTCTTATTTCATCTCATTGACTGTGGATAAAGCCCGCTCTCATTCTAGGGCTTCAAAAGTAGCAAGCACATTTGAATTACCCAATTCATCATGAAAGTATTGTTAGGAAAATGCCAACGCTATCAAAAATGAATTAAATTTTTTGACAGATTGAGTTCGACTTATGGTCCCCTTTTCTTTCAACTGATATATTATTGCTTGGTTTTTCCCAATCCTGGTATCTTTGCTTAGTTAGCTTTACGCTATAGATGCAACATTTCCAGCCACAGGGACCAAGTCAGGGTTCAGGCTTCTCTGTCTGAGTTCAGATTTTCAGAGTCTGGAAGAAGGCAGCCCTAAGGTCACTGAAATCAGAATAACCAAAGTGAAAAATGCACCAAGTGAGGCCTTATGGCTTACTCCCTAACATGATCAGAGAAGGAGGTAGGGAATAAGATTGCTTGCATAAAAGATTACTTTTGTTGTGGTTGTTATTTCCAAGATCAAAGTTTCTTCAGCCCTGTTTAAATTCTCAGCATCTTTGACTCTGCATGTTCTACTCAACCCCATGGTATTGCTACAGTTTGGGGACTGTCACTAAGAAAAAGTGCTGAGTCACAAAATTAGACACCAGAAATAAATAAGTACAAACACCTATGGGTAAGGTTGTATTAAAATGTAATGAAGTCAAGAAATGTCTCGAGGGGCCTTGTCTTTTTATTGAAGTAAAATAATTTTCCATACCATGGTTGTCCCATTTCATTACTTTTTATATTTGCAACTTTGACAACAAGAAAAAAAAGGAAGAAAGGAAGGGGGGAGAGAGAGAAAGGAGGGGAGGAAGGAAAGGAGGGAGAGAGAAAAGGAGGGAGAAGAGAAGGAAGGAAAGAAGGAAGGAAGGAGGGAAGGAAAGAAGGGAAGAAGAGAGAACGAGAAAGAAAGAGAAGAAAGGCTTTGTTATCCCTGCCCTCTTCTGGAAATAGATGAGAGTAGCTCAGAATCTTAGGGCCAGGGCCATGGCATTCATTTCATTAGAAAACAAAATAATGCATGCCAACGGTGTCAGGCTTTCAAGTGTGAGATATTATGTGGGGTTAGCATGGTACAGCAGAAGGGGCTAGAACTTAAAAAACTGAGAACTGTGAATTTAAATCCAGACTTTGCTCCTAACCTTCTATGACCTTGAATAAAATTAATTATATCAGTCGGTTCAGTGCCTTAAGTATAGTAGGCCACGTATTTGGATTGGAATTACCAGAGGATGCTGTTAAAAGTGCAGAATCTTGGGTTCAACCCACTACTGTAATTGAATGGCAGGAAGAGGCATGAATCTGAACTTTAAATAACCTCCAAGGAAATCCTTAAGTAGTGCTCTGGCTTCAGTGATCTAATCTGTCAATGATTTTCTTAGAAGAAATGATCTGTAAAACCCCTCACAGCTCTAACATTTTATAATTTTATAAACAAAACGGGTGATTGTCGAATAGATTAACAAATTGTGATATTCCCATATAATGGACTACTATTAATCAATAAGAAGATATGAATTATTGACACATGCAACAACATGAGTGATTCTTAAAATAATTATGCTAAAGAAATAAATTAAACAAAAGAAAAAGATGATTGCACATACCTAAAATCTAAAATTGCAAAGTAATCTACATCACAGTGATTGTCTAGAAATGGGTACAAAAAAGGGATTACCAAGGAGCACTATAAAACATTTAGGTTGAAGGCTAGGTTCTTTATGTTGATTAAGATGACAGTTTCCCAGGTAAATGCATACATAAAAATTTTTGAAATGGTACACTTTCAATTTGAAATCAGTGCCTCAATAGGTGGTTTTAAAATTTTTTTAATGTTTTATTTATTTCTGAGAGAGAGAAAGAGAGAGACAGCGTGAGCAGGGGAGGGCCAGAGCAAGAGGGAGATACAGAATCTGAAACAGGCTCTAGGCTCTGAGCTCGCAGTCATCACAGAGCCCAACATGGGGCTTGAACCCACGAACCATGAGATCATGACATGAGCGGAAGTCGGACGCTTAGCTGACTGAGCCACCCAGGCGCCCCTAGGTGGTTTTAAATAAAGGAAGAAAGAAGGAAAGAAAAAGACTAGGAGCTTGGGGGAGCTTTATTTTTATTTTATTTATTTATTTATTTATTTATTTATTTATTTATTTGCGTGTGAGCTTTAATATCCAAAAAGATTCCTGTCCAAGTGTGGAAGATGACCATCAGAGGACAGGACGAGGAAGTGCTCCCAGAGAGAGAGCAGGAGGCATCATCAAACACAGAGGGATTCACAGGCATCCTAAATTGCTCCACTTCAAAGGCCAGAGAAGTCATCTGGAAGCTGTAGAAGCCTATGCTGCGGTCTGCACAAGCTGGGTACCATAAGACTGTCTGCTGCCCAACCCACCGACCCCAGCTGCCAATGCCACTGTGGATACTCCCCACGTGCCTCCTGGTCCTGCTGCAGCGCGGGTGGTGAATGCCTGGATCTGCCCACACGGTTAAGTCACTGCCTTGCCGTCACATTCAGCCCAGGCCAGCATCAGGGCCTTTGAGACTTGAACACTAGGGAAGGTAGTGTCCATTTAAGATGACCTTGCTGGCACAAAGGAGTCTCAAACTAGAGTAGCGTTGAGCCCTTGTTCCAGGCTCTTCGAAAAGAAGGTTTCCAGCTCCCACTGTCACTAGGCTGACACTAGTATCACAGTCTATGTCTACACATTCCCTCCTCTTACCTTCCGAACTGGCTGCCCCCACCCCTCCCACATGGGGGATTCACAAAAACAAATGGCATCATTCTGATGATGTACACTGGCACAGAGAGTGCAAGGGAAATGCCTGCACCCTGAGCTCTGAGCTCTGCTCTCTGCAGGCTTGAAAGGACTTTACTGGAAGCTCTGGCAGAAAGTTAAATTAAATAAAGATCAAAGTTGATAAAATTCCTGGTAAACCCACAAATGGTCCACTTTAAAGGCAACGGTCCTATTCACTTCTGATTAAAAATGGAAATTGTCTGTGAAGAACCTCCTTGGAACAAAGCTGAATGATGGGACTAGATTAAGAGAGAAGTTCATTACCCTTAAGTGAAAAATGCACAAAGCCATCTTTCAGAGGCAGTAATGGAGTAGTGATGGTAAAGAGATAATTAAAAGGACAACTTAAACTTAGCTGAACAATTTTGGAGATCCTCAGGGCACTTAAAATAGAACAAAGTCCCCCCCAATACATACTATCCTGACTGCAGAGATGATCAGATTACTGTCACATCTTATATGTTGGTCCAATTACCTTTGAGTATCACAGCACAGATATTAGAAACAAGTTCTGCTCATGGCCTCTAGTCTTTTTTTTTTTTCTTTCTGGTTTCAGAGAAGGCATCTACTTCTATTCATTTCCTCAGCTCCTATATTTATCCCAAGTAGCAGGTGCATATTTTACCTGACCGATCATGGGGAGGCATGTATTTGCATAATCACGCTTCTTCCCCCACCCCCATTACCACCACAGCCCATTTACCAGCTCCAGAAGCAATCAACATGGTAGACTCGTACCACCTTGACTAAAGAATGGAAAATTGCCGCTAATTATACAGAAATCAGGGGCAACATTAATTAGACTCTAAACCAGCACTGTCCCACTCCTTCCCCCCACGCCGCCATCTTTACATTTTAAGCAGTACATGCAGCCTCACTGACAGCAGACACTCTTAGGAAAAGCAGAATTCTGAATTCCAGATGTTAGCTACAGATTGTTCTGCAAATCTTGGTGGGCCCTGTTTTTTAGTAAAGAATGTGAGAATCTCAGAGAATGATTGGAAGTTTGTGGACCAACCATGGGTCCTGCTCTCCTGTACTCTCTGAATTTTAGAGATAAGAATTCCTAACTACAGGGTGGAGTATTTCCTGTATTTATACAGGCACACGCTGTATGTACACAGAGCATTTCCTACTCACACAGGCCAGGACCAGGTGGGTCTATATGATGACAGATCTAGGTTAGATGTTATGGTCAAAGTTCATCTTAACTAAGCAACCTGGCCACTCAAATCTCTAAACCCTCATCCCAATTGCTGGTGACTCAGAATGATCTCTAGGAGTTCAGTTACCATCATTCCAACTCTTATTTTCTTCCAACACACACAAATTCCTCTAGGGATATTGAAAATTACTAACAAGAAACACTTTGGTTTCCTCAGATGAGAAAGAATCCAGATGAAAACAAGTATTATAAGTCTTAATCACTGAGATTTCTGAAGCCTGACAGGAGTAATTAGATAGTCATTGGCAAAGAAACCATAGGGTGACAATTGAGTGCAATGCATCAAACTGGACACAGTTAACCAGAAAGTTCACCTGAGGAATGACACTGATAGACACTCAAGCTTTAAAGCACTCCATGAGAATCAGGCGATAATTATAAAATAGGATTCATGGAGAGCACTTTTAAATCACAGTGAAGAGTTCATTTCTGAAGCCATTGGTTAAATTATTGCTTCTTACCATCTCTGTGGCTGCAATCCCTTTCACAGCGCCAAAAAAGAAACTAATTTTAGCTACAACTTCTTTAACCTCTTACCGTTCCTAGGAAGGAATTTTCTTCAGAGAATCTGAAAGTTGAATCTTTGAGTGATAAACACTTTAGAAGGTAGAAAGAAAGAAAAATCTCAGCTGAGAAACTTTTCACAAACTAACTCAAGAGGTGTTATTAAAAACAAGTGAAATGTCATACCAGACACAGCTGTGGCTGCCTGCTCTTAAAAGTAGGAATGTGGCAGAAAGAAATTTTTTGTGGAAAGAGTTAGTATTACTGTTGACACCAGACAGGCTGGTGCTGTGTGTGCTGAGGATGGGTCTGAGGGTAATTGGCCACTTGTTGTTAAGCACCCTAAAACCCTGGGGAGCATCGATGTGGCCCTCCTGAGGACTCATCACACACACACATCTGGGCACCCACAGAAAAAGGCATTGCCCATCTGGATTCGTGATTTTGCTGTTTCTGTGGGGAAGCCTCTTTATTATTTAGGAATACAGTGAATGATTTAAAGTTACTTTAATGCTTAGGAGCAAGCAATTTACAATTAACCCCACACAGATTTTTTTTTTCTTTAATACCATGCAAAGCAATCTACAGACTCAAGGCAACCTCTATCAAAACTTCAGTGGCATTTTTCACAGAACTAGAACAAGTCATTCTAAAATTTGGATGCAGGGGCACCTGGGTGGCTCAGTCGGTTAAGCATCCCACTTTGGCTCAGGTCATGATCTCATGGTTCGTGGGTTCAAGCCCTGCATTGGGCTCTGTTCTGGCGGCTAGCTCAGAGCCTGGAGCCTACTTCGGATTCTGTCTCCCTCTCTCTCTGACTCTCCCCTGCTCACACTGTCTCTCTCTCTCTGAGAAATAAGTAAAACATTAAAAAAAATTTTTTTAATAATAAAATAAAATTTGGATGGAACCACAGAGATTCCAAGCAGCTGAAGCAAGCTTGAGAAAGAACAAAGCTGCAGGTATCAGACTTGCTGATTTCAAACCGTACTACAAGACTATTGTCTTCAAAACAGTATGGTATTGCAATAAAATAGAACACAGATCAATGGAACAAAATGGAGGCCCAGAAATAAGCCTACGCAGATATGGACAATTAATTTATGACAAAGGGGTCAAGAACATACAATGGAGAAAGTCTCTTCAATAAATGGTGCTGGAAAAACTGGAGAGCCACATGCAGAGGAGTGAAACTAGACTCCTATTTTACACCAGACACAAAAACTAACTCAAAATGGATCAGAGACCTAAATCTAAGACTGAAATCATAAAATTCCTACGAGAAAACATAGGCCATAAATGCCGTGACATTGGTCTTAGCATTGTGTCTATGGACCTGACTCCAAAGGCAAAGGGAAACAAAAGCAAAAATAAACAAGTGGGACTACATCAAACTTAAAAGCTTTTACACGGCAAAGGAAACCATCATCAAAACAAAGAACAGCCTACTTAATGGGAGAACATACTTGCAAATCATACATCCAATAAGGGGTTAATATCCAAAATATATAAATAATTCATACAACTCAATAATAAGAAAATGACACAATTTTTAAAATGAGCAGAGGATCTGAGTAGATTGGTGGGAATGTAAATTAGCACAGCCACTAGGGACAACATAGAGATTCCTCAAAAAATTAAGAATAAATCTACCCAAAAAATAATAAAATAAATAATTCACCTCAAAAAAAATTGAATAAATCTACATTGTGATCTAGCTATTCCACTTCTGGGTAATTATCCAAAAGATACAAAAACAATTTGTAATATACATGCACCCCTATGTTAATTGCAGCATTTTTTACAACAGGCGAGATATGGAAACAAAGTGCTCATCGAATGTATAAAGATGATGTGGTGTGCGTGTCTGCACATTTTATACATATAATATAATTATATATAGACACTCATACACACACACAATGGAATACTACTTAGCCATAAATAAAGAAGAATAAAATCTGAAACTTTGCCATTTGCAATAACATAGACCGTTATGCTAAATGACTAATGCTAAATGAGTCAGAAGAGAAAAATATCATATGATTTTACTTACATGTGGAATCCAAAAAAATAAATAAATAAAACAAATGAACAAACAAAACAATACAAAAACAAATTCATAGATACAGAGAACAGATTGGTGGTTCCCAGATAGGAAGAGGGTCAGGAGATGGACAAAATGGGTGAAGCAGGTCAATTGTGCGGTGATGGATGGTAACTAGACTTTCAGTGGTGATCACTTTGTAGTGTACACAGATGTTTAATTACAATGCTATACACCTATACATACATACATACATATATATGTATATATAGTGAATGTCATTAAAATTGTTATATACAAATTTTACTTCAATAAAAAGATTAGGTATGTATTACTATTATAATTTTTTAAAGTTAATAAAGTTTCTATTTAAAAGAAACAATTAAGGCCCTCTACTGTTGCTCTTTGGAGGTCTAAAAAAGGTGATGAAGGAGAACTAGCTTCTTGAGTTTGAGCCTCAGGAACCCATCTTGGGAAGAAATGGCCCCAGTAGTTCTGGCTAGATATAAATCCTCAGGGAGAGAAATCTGGTGAAGCTCAGATATCATCCGTAGACTGTAGAAATGACCGTGCTGCTCCCATGTGGACAAAATGGTTCCCTTTGTGGCTCTGCTTCTTAGACTCTGATGGTCACAGAGTTCAGAATTAGTTGCAGTGGTGAATAGCCTGGGGTCTGTTGGGACCAGGAAAAATATTGCCTTAATTAATGCTCACAGCAACACAAGGCTGGCTTTGCCATATAACCCTGGACCTGGGGCATTCTGCAGTCTTCTTCGTCTCTTCATGGAACCTAATAAGGACCTGATAAGCTACTGGGATGGTGAAATGTCTGAGAGGCAGTCCTTACTCCACACATACATAATGAAACCTAATAAAGCTACAAAAAGGAGGAACAAGATTCTGTGCACATGTGAGAAAACAGGAAGTGCTTTAGTCTTCCTGAGAAGGGTCAAAGAGAACCTTAGGAAGAGGGAGACTTTGAGCCAGGTCTTAAAATCCAGGAGGATATTGCCATGTGGAGGAATAGGCGACAAGCACCTTCAGGAGAAGGAATGACAAACCAAGACACAGAGACCTCACTCATCTCAGGGAACATCCCGTAGCACATGTGGCTAAAATGAGAGTGACAGGGTGTGGAAGGAGGCAAGATAAGATGGTAGAAGGAGTCTGTGGACAGAATAGAAAAGGCCTTACAAATGCTCTAGACTTTACCCTTTGGACAACAGGGGGCCATGAAAATCTTTTTAGAGCAGATAAGATGTAATCAATTGTGTATTTTTAAATAGTCCCTCTGGCATCATTGTGGAGAATGAATTTGGGGGTTGACGTAGAACTTGGAGGAAAGAAAAACTCTTGCAGTATTTGGCAGGTGGGAAATGAGGAGGCCTAAGCCAGACAGGAAGCAGCAGGTATCGAAGTAATATTTCTGATAGACAAGAGACAGACTTGGAGATTCATTGGAAGTGGAAGTTGAAGGAAAGGGAGGCAGAAGAGGATTCCCAAATTTCCAGCTTTTGTCTAAGCTAGAGGAATGTTCTTGCCATGAAGTGTGGAAGGGGCTATTGAGGGAGAAAGAGATGAGGAGGGGGGAAGGGGGGCTGGATCCTTTGCTTTTGGTCATGTTGAGTTGTCAGCTTAGAATGTACAGTAGGGAGCTGGGAATGCAGATCTGGACCTCAGATATTTATGATGCTTATTTTTGTCTGACAGAACGGAGACTAGGAAATGTTAGATAGTATGTCCAAGGATTCCTAGTAAGTGGTGATCTTGTGTCATCTTGTGTCCCTGGGTTTTATCATGGTATCTGAAGTGAATAAATGTCACTTTATTACCCCAAAACCAGAGAAGGGAAAGAAGGGCAGAATCCAGAAAACAGCAGATTCTAAGGGCAGGCAGACTGAGAATAAGCCAGCAAAGGCTCAGAAAGAGCAGCAAGATTGGTGTTGTAAAAGCCAAGGAAGAAGAATTTCAAGAAAGATGAAGTGTCAGATGGCTTGGAGCTTGGGGAAGAGGAGAATTTGGCAGATGAAATGTCGGATGCTGTGGAGCTTGGGGAAGAGGGGAATTTGGTGATCTGGGGTCATTTTTACCTTTGATAGAGATGAATGTGAAAGCTAGTTTGGAAATGATGAAGAGAGAATAAGAAGTAAAGCAATGGAAGACGAACATACAGACTACATTTGTAGAGAATTCAGACTTACAGAACAGAGGTGAAAAAGGTGGGAGATTAGGGAGGGTTGGGGGGGTTGGATGGATGGTTGGTCTTAAAGGGTGAAGTAGACTAGAGTGTGTTTAGGGGCAGAGGAAAAGGCTCTGGTGGACAGAAAGAGGCCAGAGATAGAAGTCACTGGCTTACGTGAGGGCGAGCTAAGGAGAAGCTGTGGAGTGACTTTATGACGCAACACATCTAATCCTCTGAAACAGAAGAGAAGAAAGCATAAACAAGGAAGCACGCCTAAAAACCAGCCTCTAGGGGGCGCCTGGGTGGCTCAATCAGTTAAGCAATGGGCTTTTGATTTCAGCTCCTGTTTGGGAGCTAGAGCCCTAGCAGAGTCCTGCTCTGTGCTGATAGTGGGGGGAGCCTGCTTGGGATCTCTCTTTCCTTCTAGCTCTCTGCCCCTCTCCTGCTCTCTCTCTTTCTCAAAATAAATAAATAAACTTAAAAAAAATCAGCCTCCATCTTTAGGATTACTTCTTCATTTCGTGTCATGAATTTCTCCAGAGGTGACTAATTAGAAAAATATTTCATAGCACGTGCTCTGATTGACACTGAAAAGCCTAAAGTCTAGGTTTTCAATTCTATTTGGCATTGACCAAACAGAGGTTTAACTTGAGGCTCTTATTTTCAGGTTTTTATTTTGGTCTATTTCAACCTTGATTTAACAACTGAAAATATCAGACAAAAAGAGGTATAAAAAAGAGAAGGCATTTCATTTCACTATGGACTCAGCCTTCCAGGAAAACCGCCATTCAACAGCGGCGGTAAGTGGCACTATAGCCCCTACGAAACTCTTCACCTCCTGGTTATGCTGGACCTTTTAGGGGCCATTGACATTCCCCACAACAATGGAGCTCAAACCATGCAACTAACACCACAGACACTAGAAAGTAAATTGTGATCTATTCTTCATTTCACACTGCAGCCCTCTTCCTGAATGCGATTCCTTCTACAACAGCAAGAATTATAGTCTTTGGTCTTTCACGGCTTCCGTTTTATGACACAGTCCAATCGATGAGGATTTACTTCAGCCATAATCTTCAGTGGCAAAGCTCAGGATTTTAACTGTCTTTAAATGTATCTCTCTAATTTTATAATAATTGTCCTACTTCCTTCTTCTCCATGTGCTGTCCTTATCCTGAAAACATACCAGATCTGAGGTTCTGTGTAACTGAAGCTTGGGTTTGGGTATTATCTAGATCACCAAGAAATGAAAAGGATTTATTTTTCTGAAACCACCTTCCCTCCTAATATGATGAGGGTTTGAGGAGAGTTTTACGTAACCCTCCCCAAAACCCCCACCCCGCTCCCTGCAAATGTACCTTACAAAGTTCTGCAAGGGGCAAGTGACGGATGGCACAAATACATGTATGTGCCTTTGGCTGAAAGAGCTAAGTCCAATTCTTAAGCAAAACGTGTACTTTAGTCTCAGATGTTCTCGACGGATCAGCTCAAGGGCTTAATGGCTCTGGCGCACTAAGCCATGCCACGTCTTGCATCAGGATTCCTCTGTGAGTCATCCACCCTACCGCATCCCATTCCGTCTCTGTTTATGTCCTACAACCATGGCTTCCTGGATTTGTTATATTTCTTGTTCCACCTCGAGTCCAAAGGCTTTATCTCCCCCTTTCATTTTTTGGAATAAACCAGAGCATTTTAGATGGAAAATGTTGTCTCTGTGAAACAAAAGAAATCTCCAAAGCTGTCTCTCTCTAATTGTTCTGGGTCATCTAGTATGACAAGAAGATTGTTGGCTAACAGTGCAGGAGATGTCGCCCTCTAATGGAGAAAGTGTTTTCAGAAGCTTAACGGTTCAGTAGCATCCTTAAGGCCATTTGGCTTCTTGCTCTACTTCCATTTTACCAATCATCCTCTTTAAAAAATTCACTTCAAACTCAATTCTGACTCTTTATCTTTCCTTAAAAACAAGTTCCTCACTTCTTCTAACACATTTTTTCTTTGTAAAATTAATATATGCTAATTGCTTAATATTCAGAAAACACAAACAGATCAAAGACAATAAAAATCCCGTGTGTCAGAAATAATCATTATTAACATTTTGAACTTTATAATCCTTCCACTTTTTTTCTCTGCACCCACAGAAACAAATACACACATACATGTGTATGTGTATGTATAATTTTAGATTGCTCTAAAATGGAATTTATATGTTTCTTCTTTCCATTTGACTATAGATCATAATTATCTTTCATACCAGTTAGTATTTTTTCTTTAATAAACAATTTTAGTTTCTAAATATAAATGCTTACTGCAACCAACAAAACAATCCAAAGATGCATAAAGGTACACACACACTCACACACATACCCCTTTAGGCTGCCCATCTGAGGTAACCAAAGTTAATATCCTGATTTGTAACCACCCAGATCTTTCTCTACCTCACCCAAACTTTCACACACATATACAGAGATTCTGGTTTGTTTTTACAAAATGAGCTCTTGCCCTATATATTATTATGAAACAAATTTTTCACACACAGTATATCCCAGAGAGTCCTCCAGGTCAATATATCAAGACCTAATTCCTCATATTAGAGAGCTGCATTAATATTACAACACAGCATGGATAGACCATAATTGTCATCCCTTGTCCTGTGGACAAACTTTCAATTATTGCCAGATTTTTGCCTTACAGATGCGCTTTAATTCCTGTAATATAGATTCTCGTAAATAAAACTTCTGGTCAAGAGTTGCATATTTGTAATTTGTAACACTTTAGAAGTTTTTGTCAAACTCCTTTGCAAAAAGGTTGTAAAAACCCCCACTTCTGTCAGTCACATAGGAAGGTGCCTGTCCCCACATCCTTACCAGCACTAAATGTTATGTTCCTCTTTCACTTTTCCACTCTGAGAAATTGTATTTGGTTTTTACTTTCACTTGCATTTCCTTGACTACTGGTTCAGTTTTGTGTTTTTCATGTGTGAATATTACTCTAAAATACATGTTTAAAGTCTTGGGATGTTGACATATTCGCACGCCATTGATTATTTAATCAATCTCCTGCTATCACACACGAGAGTTGTATCCAGTTTCTTCAAGTCATTAGAGATATTGCAATTAAGATCCAGCTACATTTGTGTGTGTGTCTACCTACTTGCTCAGACTAAATCCCTAGAACTGGAATTGTTGTGTTCATGAGCACTAGTAAGCAGAGCAATTAGAGTGGGGGTCCTGGGAGTGCCTGCAGGCCAGTCAGTTCAGTGTCTCACTCTGGATTTCAACTCAGTCATGATCCCAGTGCCCTGGGATCAAGCCCCAATTGGGCTCTGTGCTGGGTGTGGAGCCTGCTTAAGATTCTCTCACCGCCCCCCCACCACCACTCTGCCATCCACCCGTCTCTAAAATAGAACAAAAATAAAGTAAGTAAAATAAATAAAATAAAATAAAATAAATAATAAAATAGTGTGGGTTCTGGGGAGAGACTGTTTGGACCAAGTTCTAGATTTATGACTCTCTAGTAGTGTGACTTGAGGTGAGTTGTTGCACTTTTCTTATTTCAGTTTCTTTCTCTGCAAAATGGAGATGATAGTAAGAAACTCAGGATTGTTGAGAAATGAAACTTGTTAGTACAGACAAAGCTCTTGGAACAGTCTCTAGAATATAGTAAGTGCTAAATAAGCATTTGCTATTATTACGAATACTTTTAAGGCTTTCAGTGAATGTTAAAGTGAAGTTTTGACCCAGGCACTTGGAAAGCATAGACTCCAGAGCCAGGTTCTCACCCACTCTGCATCCTGGCACTAAGGAACACAACACTTCCAGGCCTGGCATTGAGTCTGAGAAGATAGACAGATACATGCAAGCTAATGTACACAGACCTTAACTGCAATAGATGTTCCACATTAAAGTTAGGCGCCTGAACAAAATAGTCAAAGGGCAAAAACGAGGGCTGTTAGTGTGTCCTTGGATCACTTAAGCAGAAACGGCTGCAAGTTTGGAAAGGTAAGTAGGTGTGACGAGAACGTCTCCAGCTGAGCTGTGCTATGGGCCCCCCTCATGGGGGAGGAGAGGAGCATGGCGACCCTCCCCTCAAGCTTCATATCCTCTTCCTTCACCACGGTCCATCCTCTGACAGGCCAGAATATGTGATTAGCAAGTAGAAAGAGGGGAAGAGAAGAATGAAAGAAGGTGACTCAAACCACTGTCCTCCAAGATGGGTGGCCCATCAACCACAGACGTCAGCTGGCAGAAGGGGAGGAAAGGTGTCACCTCTGAATGAAGACTGAAGTTTGATTTGTAGCTTGGACTGTATACTCTTCATTCCTGAGACAAGAGAGTGTTTGTGACTTTGACCAGAGGCCAATCTATTTCACATGACTAATCAGAAAAGCCAGGGGCCAGCCAAGTTTTCAGTCAGTGACAGGGGCAGATTCCACCGCTGAATAAATTTTCAAGGGGTGATAGGGGACACAAATAAACTCACCGTGCTTGTTCAATGTAAAGATTCTACATAATAAAACACTGACTTCCAGAAAGTTTGTCTCAATTTACTCTCCAATGAGCAGTGTACGAGTCTGTTCTCCCCTCACCCAAAACCCTCCTGATCCACAATTTGGTTTTCCAAACAGACTTTAACTGCATGAAGAGAACAAACGAAGAGGCTGACACAGATACATCCCTTGGCAAGTAGATTTCTAACAGGACAGCTAGTCTCTCATGAGATTCATTCGAGCGCACAGGGCCTGCAGAACGAAATCGCTTTGGGAGTTGACAAGTCTGGTTCCCACACACCCACCCGAGGACCAGCCCTGGGTGTCCTGCAGCCTGGCGGCTCCAGAGGGTGTCCCAGGCCCTCCGGGAGGCCAGCTGGCTTCCAGGTCTGCCTCTGTTTGGCACCATTTAAACTGCAACAAGCAGAACAGCAGGCTTTGAGGAGTGAGGACATGAAATGGCCTCCAGGGACCAAGAAGCTACATGTTCACAGACTAAGAGATCCGGCGTCTAATTGTGAAGCAGCTCATCGTAGAGCATCTAATTGAGAGGGAGCAGTTGAACGAGGAGCCAGAATAACCCTGACTCCATTCAGCACAGAATGAGACCTGAGCCTCACAATGAACGGCCCCTGCCAACAAAAATAGCAGGTCTGTGGGGCTGTGTAAAGGTGCTGGCAGTGGGGCGTGTGCACATTGCCGTGACAGGCAACACCACATTGGGAAAACACTTAATCTTCCTGTTTATCCCCAGAAGGACTAATAACCAGAGTGAGAGGGAGAGCTGCATCCTTCTTCATTTAGAAACGAGCTGCCCCTAATGCTGTGCTCTCCCAGTTTATAGACCAAATACCTGCTCGCACTAAAACTGCCACATATTATAAACCTCACTGAGGAAGTGAATCCATCACGTTCCCGCTCCCTTAAGGATAGTTTTTCCCTGGAGTACATAACCCATTACTGCATATCTTGTAGAAATCAAATGCAGACTCTCTACTCCACCTCAGAACAAATAGGTTTTGTAGGGGGGAAAATGCACAAATCATGACATTTTGTTTTTCTTTAGCTTCAAGGCTTTTATTTCGTTATGGTTATTGTTCTGTTCTTTTTCTTTGTCTTTAAGTAGCAATTCCTCTGGCATCCCTCCCCTGGATTTGAGCCAGAGCTGAGGAAAAAAATGTCATTCTCACCTTGGTCTTGGGACACAGACTCAAGGGTGGTATCCGGGCCAGGTCTGGACCACAGTGAGAAGTGGGTTGAGGGGCATGAAGTTGTCTTTCAGTTATCTTGGACCCTTTTCTGACTCTCTCCCCCTCATTCATACAGGTTCCTGACTGTATTCACCCTGTGAGGACAACCGTCTCTGCAATGCCATCAGCATGAGGCTCCGTGGGCTCAGGGGTTTATTGTTCACCATGGTGTTCCCATGTCCAACACAGGGCTTGGCACACGGTAAGCCATGAATGAGGACCTGGCTAAAGTATCTATATGTGAATGAAAGAGTGAGCTGAGTACGTTTAAAGAGTCCTATAGGGATACCTGGGTGACTCAGTTGGTTAAGCATCTGACTTTTGACTTCAGCTCAGGCCATGATTTTGTGGTTCAAGAGTTCGAGCCCTGCAGTGACAGAGCCTGCTTGGGATTCTCCCCCTCTCCCTCTCTCTGCCCTTCCCCTGCTTCTGCTTGCTCACTCTCTCTCTTTCTCTCTCAAAATAAATAAATAAACTTAAAAAATTTTAAAGAGAACTCGAAAATGAATCCAGAGATTGCTTCTAATGCTAGACGTTGAGGACATTAATGCTTGCCTATCAGTGATAGGCAAGGCACTTGAAATCTCATTCAGTTTCCACACAGCTCATACTCCGCTGTTGTTGTGTTTATCTGGGTTTGCCTCTTCCAGCACAAGCTGCAGCTAGAAGCTGAGTTGCTTTCATAACTTGAGAAACACAAAGTAGTGATGATTTTAAGGAATAAAGATCTCAGTGATTTCCTGAGTCAATGTCATCTTGTGTTATGTCTCATCAACATGCCCAGCCAGACCGATGGATCCATCTGTCTTTTTCTTAAGTTGTGTAGGGAAGGTGGGAGGGGTCAAAAATCTTGTTTTAAAATCAGGGAGCACTTTTACACACTTAAAAATTAGTTTAAACACCTGGGGTTTGCTCACTGAGTTTATCCTTGGCTTTAAAGGGTTTTTTTTTTTTTTTAATGTCTTTATTTTATTTTGAGAGACAGAGACAGAGAGCAGGCGGGGGAGGGGCAGAGAGAGAGGGAGACACAGAATCTGAAGCAAGCTCCAGGCTCTGAGCTGTCAGCACAGAGCCGGACACAGGGCTTGAACCCATGGACTGTGAGACCATGACCTGAGCTGAAGTCAGGCGCTTAACCGACTGAGCCACCCAGGCGCCCCTCCTTGGCTTTACATTTATCCAGAATGCTTAGAGAGAGATGGTTAGAGCTGGGAAAGCAACGAGATACAACTGGGAAAAGGACAGTGTTCAATTTAATCTGTAAGAATGCACAAGTCCACCGAGTTTCTGCAGGTTCAGGGACACCCCAAATGTCACACAAAACCAACATTATCTTAAACAGAGGCTTAAGCCGAGGAGATCCTGTTGTGTTTTGATGTATCCCCAACACCACACAACCCTCGTTATCTCTCTGAAACCTAAGTTTGGAGAGAAGGGATTATCTTGGCTTTCTGATCAGCTAAATTGTAGATAAACAAGAGCATGTGGCACTTTGCTAAAAGGAACAAGCAATGTCTGATGCCCACTGGAGCCTCTGTGGGCAAGGTGGAGCCCTTTCTTTGGCTAAGTTTTGTCAAATGCGCATTATGAGATCATCTCAAATTTTCTAATCCCCGAAAAGACATATTTATCTTCGCGAAACATATTTTTCCCCCTAACTTTCCTTCCATTGTTGCATCCAGGATGCAACAATATTAAGCAAGGCTGACCATTATGGTCCAAATGGAGAACTTCCTGTATACAAGGCTGAATGGTCAAGGCCTGCCATTGGAGCTCATGAACTTTATTCAAGATAAACCATTATCTCTGTTGTGTATAAGTCTAGGCTGAAGCACAGCTGAGCCTTGCTCATTTCAGCTCAAGAAAGAGAATTCAATAGGCGCAAAACCTCTTTTTAAATATTTGTTTTCAAGGAAATTGCTCAATACCTGCCTACTGTATGCAGTTTATGAGTAATAAGTTAGCCATTTTAATGATGTCAAAAACTCATCGTCATGTGAATTTAAGATGATCCCCAAAGTAATTGTTTAAACACAAAGTAATATCTGATTTTAAGTGGAGGTTCCCAGGATACCTTAGGGGACGATACGCTCAGAACTTTAATCTGTTAGTTCAGATGGAAATGGAGCAAGAGGAGCTCTCCTCCTGGATTCTGGGATTCTCCTTCTTGGTGTCATTACACTGACCTAGAGACTCACTAGACACTATTTCAAACTCCACTTCAGTAGCCTATGGCAGGAAAATTGACCATCTCTATAACTTTCATGTCCTTATCTTTTTCTTTCATTCTTTTTTTAAGGCTAGATTTGATCTCCACTTGTTTTGTCCCCTCATTCAGCTGGTCTTTAAAACATAGTATCAGAGAAACAAAGCTCTTTATGAACTAATATTCCTGGGTTTTCCCCACTGAATGTGCATCTTTGTATATTTTCACATGAAATAGCAGAGGAGATGGCCCCACTGTTGGAGAAGCTTGTAGACCTCACTGAGCACAGCCCTCTGATTTCAGTCTAGGGAGCCAAGGCCCAACATGCAGGACCAACATGAATGAGGAGAGAGGGCCATCTCCATTTACGTGGCTTCATGGACACTCCTTCACTGTCAACAGCCTACCTGTCCAATTCTGCACTTTTCTCAATCCTGACTTAACATTCAAAATCTCTTGAGAAATCTTCCTCTTGCCTTATTTTGCATTGTGCCATCGTAAAGACTTCATTCCAATTATTTCCTAGATTAGGACATTCAGAGTACTAGTGGATTGTGTAATGTGCCACCAAAAAGTCAGGTTTCCTTTTCTAGAACGTCAGTTGATTATAATTTTTCTTCCTATTCTCCGCCACCCTCTCTTTACCCACCGCACACATTGAGCAGCTGGACTTTTCCATAGATCCTTCTGCCCAAGTGGTCAAGCACATTTGTTCAGATCCATTCTCTCAGTTGCCACAAAGCGTTGATAAAGGATCCCATCTCTCTGGCTCCTCCGCCCTCAACCCTGAGTGACCACATCTTTCTTGGGACATATGCCTTAGGGCTACCTTGAGGGTTAGGTATGTCAGCTAAATTCACAATGATGCTCGCAGACATTCACAGGAAGCTCGTCAGGGACCTAGAAGTATTCTTAGCGCTCTCAGAGACTAACTTACTTAACCGCTACAGTTGACCCTACCCTAAGTTCTGTTATTGTCATTTCACTGTGGGGACGTCTGAGGCACAGGGGACACTTGAGTTACAGGAATTGAAAACAATGCGGCCCAGTGTTAAATGGCTAGGAAGTAGTCCAGACAGGTTTGGAACACAAGTAGTCTGGTTCTGGAAGCCCGTTCTAACCATTGTGATCTACTACTGCCTCTCCCTATATGGAGGACAGACAGAGGAGGTGGGCTGCTTCAGCCCTCAGGCTCAAGAAGGAATTATATCTCCACTCAGGTATTACAGAGATCATTATAGTGTAAAATACAGCAAATATTTTGGTCTGAGTATTTTTGGACTGTAACCATTTAAAAGCAACTTTCATTTTATTGGCAGGAGAATTACAGATTCCTATGCTATAAACAGCAATGGATTGAGGCATAAATAAAAACTAACCATTTTCTCTCTTTTGTAGAGAGGAAAGGGAGTCTTCTGTAGCTCATAGGCATTTTTTTCGGGGGGTTGGTGTTGAGAGGTCTTTCTTTATGCAGATGGGCTTTCTGGCTCTAAGTCTACTAGAAGTTTTTATTTTCTAGATCTTGCCTGACAACCAGTGTTTCACTCACTGTGGGCCCCACACAGCTTCTCATAAAATATTTTGCTTCTAAGTGAGTTGTGAAAATGGGACTCACAAAATGATGACAGAAATATTGCTTTTAAAACCTTCCAGAAGCCTTCATGGTAACAAAATAGAATATATGAAGAAAAAAAAAATCTAGTTGGTGTTACAAAGGTGTACAGGAAATAGAAGAAGGTTCTTTTTACTGGAAGCCACTAAAAAATCATTTAAGGCCATAATGTACTCATATAACCTCTTTTGTGAAAAACATTAAGATTGTACCAAAATAATTTCCATAGAAATTACATAAGACACAGCTAACATTAATTTCAGTGACATATTCCTAGATGAAAATGAGGAAATACTATAAACTGTTAAGAGGAAAATTGGAAGAACATTTTCCTTATGAAATTTCAATGAGGGGCGAGTGACAAGAAGACATTCCAGATATTCAAAACCTTGGAAAAATATACTCCCTGTGTACTGTTTCTGAAACAATTATTAAGGATGTATTTCAGCAAAACACAAAAGCAAACCCAATTAAGGAGGAAATCTGAGACGTAACAAAGAGGGAATCAAGCCAAGCAGTGTGATGTAAAGAAAGCCAGCAGGGACAGACGTAGAGCAAACCCAGAAAGTCCACGCAGCACCAATAGACAGCCTGGTCTAGAGCCCTATCCTAGTGATATGGCAAATGGGCTTACTTTCTTCCAACAATCAGAACCGTAAATGGCAACCAGAACCTTTAAAAAAATGTATTACGGGTTTTGCAAAGAAACCAAACACGGCGTAATTTTGAGCATGTTAGAGAAGAAAATCCATGTGACCTTGATGATTGAAGAATTCCCCTTACGAGCACACGAGGTTAGTCATAACACAGCACGTCTTTCCCTACTGGCCGTCACCATGCTCAGGTCTGCAGTAAATACTCTTTTATGCATTTGTATCACAACTGCTCTTATTTACAGGTGTAGGGCCGAATGGAAATTACTGGCCTTGACAACATAAATTTAAGGGTACAGCCAGTCAAAATTGGGAAACTTATGGGGAGGAGAGGTGTAAGAACATATAGGAAGATAATTTCTTCGTTTTACCTGATGAGAGCGAAGAGATACTATTGCGAAGTAGAGATTTAAGTGTCTTATTTAGTCATGAAAGCGCAAGTATACAGGAACCACCTGCTAGTAAATACTCCCACCGACACTTAATGTGACATAAAATCTGCAGTTTACTTCAGGTTAGTATTGTGCTGGGGGGCGGGGGGGGAGGAGAAAAAAAAAAACCATTCTATCCCCTCTTTAGACTCTCTAATTCAGGACGCCTCTGATTCCTAGAAGCTCCTCCTGATTATCCGGAAAGTTCAGCTCGAGAAAGCACTGTTGATCTCTTCTTGTGACACAGGTACTGAACACATAAAACAGAGAGCACACAAACAATAATAGTCCCTCATGATCAAATTCTGGCCATTGGCCGGTAAATCTCCACCCAGCCCTGTCCCATCTGCAGCCATTCTGTGGGCCAACTCCAAGCCATCCTTCAAAAAGCTCTTTCTGGTCAGTGCCTGATAGTCCCATTTGGAAAGGATGGTCTGACGTTAATAGAAAGATCATGGATTTATGTGGTCAACCCAGGTTCATATCCTGCCTCCATCGCTTATTTCTCTGAAACTTCAAATTATTTAATCGATCCTAACTTTAGATTCTCTATGTGTAAAATGGAGGTACTAGTGGCCACCTCACAGGTTGTATTGATGATTAACTGAAATAACATTTGAGACGTTTAGTAAAGTGCTTGCCACGTAGTTCCTTCCCTTCAGAGAGATTAAATTTATTGTGTTGAATATGAAGTGTTCTTAATTTATCTGATCTTCGTTGTTCTCTACTTAAACATCTGTGAGCATCAGTAGAACTTTTATGAAGTGTAGTTTCATGCCTAAATGTCCACAATTCTGTCCTGGGTACCCTAATTAAACATAGAGACACGGTAGCCAAGCCCTTCCTGGACTGGACCAGAAACTGGATTGCTGCTGCCACCTGGTGGTTATAAGGGGGAATTTGAGGCAGCATTTCTTAGAAGATTATGTCATAAGGTCCAAAGGGCCAAGGGCTGCCTGCCCTGCCCCACTCCTATATTTTATGTTAGAGAGAACTTGGTGAAGCCAAGAAGCCTCTATTTGTTTCTGACAGCAGTATGTGGAAAGTGGGACGCATACTGCTTTGTTTTCACCTTTTAGATCACATCAAGGTCAAGACTGACACGGGCAAAAATGTAAAGTTGAATCTGAGGGTCTGACATTTTTTCCTATTTCTCCTCCTCATAGCATCTTTGATTTCCCTTGTCTTCATGACATATACGCAATTTGTTCCTTAGATCAAAAACTGTTCAGAAAAAAATTCTGATGAAATAATTCCCTCTAGGGGTATAAGCACTAATGAGGATTAATATTAATATGTAATGCTTGCATTTTACTTTTTTTAAATAGAGGAATTTTAGGTACATGGTACAAATTATAAGAAGTGCTCTTCAAAAACCACCAATTCCATTCCAGGAATTCCATTCCATACCAGAGATTTTCTGCCCATGTACAAATGTGACTTTTTATTATGTTTAAAAGGCAAATGCTATAGAAGTTATTTTGCATCTTGCTCTTTTCACCTAGTGTATTTTAAAGATTATGTCATGGTATTTGCACTTTAACAGGAATTAAAACTCAACCATCCTCAGGGCAAAAAGAACAAACCTCTTTGTGGAAGCTGAGTGATCAAGCTGGGATAGAGGAGGTTTGTGGCAGTGAGTCTCAAACTTTAGTGAGGATATGAATCACCCGGGGAGTTGCAAAATAGGTTCAGTCCATTTCTGATTCAGTAGGCCTGGGGTGGGGCTGGGAATGACGCGTTTAATGAGCAGCGTGGGTGATCCTAATGCAGGCTCTATAACAACACTTTGAGAATCACTATTTACAGGTAGAAGTTCTCAGCCCTGATTGCATATTAGAATCACCCGGGGAACCTCTAAAACACATTACAGATTCCGATTAGCTTAGTCTGGGCCGGTTCCCAGGTAAATCTTACACACGGCCAGCATTGACGCAGTGACTCTCACACGGGGCTGCTTACTGGAATCGTCAGGGAAGCCTGAAGAAACACTGTTGCCTGGGTCACACTCCTAAGAGGTAACGTCATTAGTCTAGGGTGTGGCGGGACTACTGTATGCTTTTAGAGCTCCCCAGGGGATTCAAATGTACAGCCGTACATTTGAGAAACCCTGTTTTAAGAACGTGTGTACTGTAATTCCAGAGTTGCTGCAGGTGACGCCGACAGATCGAGGAATGTGCCTGTGTCTGGCACCAGTGTTTTGACAGACGTGGGAAAGCAGAAGTAAAACTAACACATTACCCTTCTCTATTTTCTGCTTTCTAATAAACAGTTTGTACAATTCACTAAAGATCTGTTCAGTGAGAACGCTGTTTCTGTCATTAGTATCGTAGAAGGCCAATATGACAGCCAACTGTCCATCTTTGACCTATGAGATCAATGAAATGAGTTAAATATGAAGAGAGGACTAAACCCCAGTCTCCACCAAAACCAGATTCGGGCTGGTCATGCACCTGAAAGAGAGTTCCCCGTGGTCTGGTCACAGGTATCCTCTTCATTCCTCTGGGCCACGATACCTGGATTGGCGGAACCATCCTTGAAACTCTTCTGTGATGAGACCCCATCAAGCAGTTTCCATATTAAGCCCCATCAGCTGCTTTTGACAAAGACCAGCATAGAGCCGAGGATACAGTCGCTATTCTATTTCCAATGGCCAATATAAGTTGACAGCTTTTTAAAATTAAAGTATAATTGACATAAACTATTATATTGGTTTCAGGTGTATAGCTAAATATTTGTATACACTGTGCAATGGCAGGCTTATTTTTTTTAAGCCATTCTTTCCAATGACCTCTCTGGATGGCAAACAAATTACTTTTTTGTTTTTAACTTGATCGGGCACAAGAACAAGGAGAGAACTGTTAATATTTCTCCGGCTGTGCACTTTGGCAACACACCAGCTTAAGCTGTTTAATTTACAGCAATATGGCTGCGGGCAAGTCAGCCTAATGATGGAAACTAAAGATTTAGAGTTAAATATTAAATTTATCTTAGTCTTTATTTCTTGCTGTTTCAACCAATAAAAAAATGCCTCTGGGATATGCTAGTGTGAGTGTATCTAGCTTGTGGTGCCTTATGTACAGCCAGAAAGACATTGAACTCTAAATTACACACGGAGCGGCCACAGCATTTGTTTCCTCTTTATTTTATGTTGGTGGTATAACCTCTACTAGTTGGGAACGTGATACATTTAATAGGGTTCATGTCGAAAGTAGCTTGGCCTAGGTTTTCTGTTATGGGATAATAGACCTACGTCTAGGTAGAAGACCACATCTTTCTCTTTGGGAAAGTTTCTATACACTGGGGCACTGGATAAGCAAACCAGCGAGGATGCAGAGGAAGGTGCTATGGTGAAGGCTTTTTCTAATATGTGGCTCTTGCTATTTAAATCCAAGTTCATTGTTGATGAATATGTGCCAGGGCTATAATCAAGGAAGGTGGATGGCCATTCACTTTTTTTCTTAACCATTTACTGAAGGACTGCAAACTAAAGCCTGCCCTTGATACTCCAGTGAAACAGCTATCCGGAACGGTTCGTGATGAATCGGAAGGCAGTGTTTTCTTTTTCCACTCTTACCTGGTTGAAGTCCTCTCCTGCTCGGGGTCCTGGTGATCCCTCCTTTCCTCTGGAGGTCTCCGTTTGCCTTTTTGAACCTCCTCAGTTACAGCCCCTCTTCCTTATCTGGTTGATATCCTCTCTTTTCTTCACTGGTTGCCATCTCTTCACCTGACCCTTAAATGTGGACGCTCACAAGCTTGTGTCCCGTGCCTCTTCCGTTCTCAGTCCTTCTCTCCCGGGCCACTCCTCCCTCCTGTAGTGTCCACCCCTGTCCACGTGTCGATGACTCTTGGCTCCACATCTCAGCTCCAGCCTTTCTTGAGGCCCACGTCCTGTGGGCCCAACTCAGTCCACACCCACAGCATTGCAAACGCAACCGAATCGACTATTCCACTCTGCCCCATATAGCCAATTCCTTCCATTTTTTATGGAATAAATTTGACACGTGACATTGTGTAAGCTGAAGTATATCACATATTACTTTGATGCATTTGTGTATTATAATATGATCGCCAGTGTCTAACTTCTTCCTGGGTCATCAGCTTCTCAACCTGGAAACTTCTCCCGGGCTCATCACTCAATCCTGTAATGGCGGAGAGACTGTCAAGTCCATCCCCTCTGTCTCCATTTCTGCTTTCTTTACGTTTTCAGTCCTCACTTGGATATTCCTGTTGCTTTCTACCTGGTTCTCCTTAATTCCAGGATTTCCCCCTTCTGTTTTACATCATGCTTTTTAAATCTCTTGCTAAAATAAAATGTATTGCTAAAATCAAATCAAATCAAGTAAAATCCCTTGACTTACCATTGCATTCAGAATAAGGTATGGGATTGGGGCACCTGGGTGGCTCAGTCAGTTAAGTGTCCAACTTTTGATTTTGGCTCAGGTCATGCACTCGCGACTGTGAAACCAAGCCCCGCATCAAGCTCCGTACTGGACGTGAAAACTTCATGAGATTCTCTCCCCCTCGCCTGTGGCCCCTCCCCCACTGGCCCATGCATGTGCACGCTCTCTCCCTCTCTCTAAAAACAATAATAATAAGGTAGTGGAGAAACTTCATAACAAGGCACCAAGTTGCCAACAACGGGGCTCCAACCCAATCTTCTAGTATCACTTCCTGTCATTCTCCCACGCCCTTGTTGTGCCAAACTCTTTCCATTACCTGAAACGCCATTTTATGTTTTCATTAAAAAACATTTACTGAGTATCTGTTCCATCACAAGCTCTGAGCTGCTGCCAAGAACACAACAAGGTGCAATACCTTTGTCAACTGCCCTTAGTCCTGGTTTTATTGTATGATTTTAATCTATCTATACAACCTGATTTTTTTTTAAGTGTGTAATATAGTAGTAAAATGGGGATATTCTCTTAACTCTACCGAACTTGTTGGATGCCATGTGATTTGATGCCTCAGTGCCCTTGCACATGCTGTCTTGTTTCCTGAAGTCACCCTTACCTAGACTTACCCTCCATTTCTGGTCTTTCACTTCAACGCACTTCCCATCTACCTGGTAGACTGCTGCATGGCGTAGAACTCAGGCAATGAGTTGCAACCAAGAAGGAGGGCTGTACATGCTGACATTTACTGAGCACTTATTACCCATCAGGTTAAGTGTAGTCCATGCTTTTTCTCACTGAACCCTCTCCACAGCCCTCTCAGGTTTTCACTGCACCCTCATTTTACAAATGAGGAAATTGGGGCTTTGAGAAGTGGAGTGACTTCCCAAGTGGTTCATCACCAACACTGACACCTCATGCCAACCCTACACTGCTTCCCACTCACAGCAGGTGAAAATAAGTAGCACACAAAATCGTATGTGCACAATAATGCTATAATGCAAGCATACAAAATATGCCTAAGAAAGAAGATTAGTTAGAAATACCACAATGTTTGCAGTGGCAATTGTATTAAGGTGGTAGGGATACTGGGCACCTCACCCCGACCCCAATGGCTGACATGTCAGCTGCTTGCCTTTCGGGACTGTCCCATTTCCCCGGCCCCCAAGAAAGGCTGGCCGCTCTGTTCCTGGGGCATGCTTACATACACCTCTAGGACAGCACTCGTCTCGTCATGTGATTTCCCTGTTTACTTTGTTTCATCTGATAGATTGAGCTCCCCAAGGAAAACAGACTATGTGTTTTCATACCTTTCAACTTCCAATGCATTGCAGAGTACCTAGTATATATTTTTTAAAATTCTTAGTGGGTATTTGATAAACAAATGAATGAATGGTCTGTGGTCTAGGCTTTATGAGCCCTAGGATATCTTTTGCAACTACTCAACTCTAACTTGGTAATGCAAAGGCAGCCAAAGATCATACATAAATAAATAACTGTGGGAGTGTTTCAATAATACTTTATTTATGAACAATAAAATGTGAATTTCATATAATTTTCACATGTCAAGAAATATTATCCTTCTGTGAATTTTTCCCCAACCATTTAAAAATGTAAAAACCCTTGGGGCACCTGAGTGGCTCAGTTGGTTAAGCATTTGACTTCGGCTAAGGTGATAATCCCACAGTCTGTGAGTTGGAGCCCCATATTGGGCTCTGTGCGACAGCTCAGAGCCTGGAGCCTGCTTCAGATTCTGTGTCTCCCTGTCTCTCTGTCCCCACCCCTACCCTGCTCATGTTCTGTCTCTCTCCGTCTCAAAAATAAACAAACATTAAAAAAAGATTTTAATGTATAAACCCTTCTTGGAGTAGACTGGACCAAAACAGGAGACAGCCAGATTCAGTCCATCAACCATGATTTGCCAACCTCTGCTCTTGAGTCCTTCAGGTTACCCATCGTCATTCTCAGCATGGGGACTGTCCCATTGTCTCACATGTAGGGATGGTGGAGGAGATGTGCTATGGGGGGTGTGGGGTGCAGCTCACCACCCAGGCTGTGTAGCACGCCAGCACAGCGACGCAGTTCTATGGACCCCAGAACTGAGGTCAGTGTTGGAGGGTCCCCACTCGGTGGTGTATAGTGACCTGGTAAATCTCACAGAAAGTCATGATTATCTCCTCATCAACAAAGTTAATAGTTAGTCTTCGAGGGAGAAAAACTGAAAGGTTTGCAAATACTATTGCTATTTAAAACTGGGGGCAGTGGACAGACCATGAGCAGTTCCCCGGGAAATATGCAGACGTGTGCGTTCAGGAAGGCTGCAAGACCCATCCGAGAGTCAGCATCCAAATGCGGCTTGTGTGCCAGATAGCTTTTGATCTGTTACAAATAAAGGAATTTGAAATTCCCAAACAAAGCAAAACTCCAGAGGATTGTGCCAAGGTAATGGGATTATAGCACTGAAAACAGGTCAATGGAAAGACACCTGCATTTTAAATCGACACAAATAGCTCAAAAGTGTGGGGCTGCTGCTTCTCTTAACCTAGAAGTGTTTCTGGAGCTTGGGAGAAGACCACTCCTTACGTAAAATTTATCTCTCCTGTTACAACGGCTTTCGTTGTTGCTTGAGTATCTCAGAGAGGTCACTAGGGGGATTTGCCAGACTTCAAAGCAGGGAAAAGAAAAAGCTTTGCAATAACACACTCTGGCATCTATATAAATATGTCAACTACCTCGTATCTCCAGTGTTAATCGCACACTCACTGGGGTCCTGAAGAGTGGAAGAAAGCAAGTGCTAACATTTTAGGGGAGTGTAATAAATGGTCTACCGGCAACAGCTAGCGGCTACCAGCTGTGCAGCTGGACCGGCCTTCTGACTTCTCCGTCCTTCTTTGTATTCACCTGTAACATGACAGAGTTGTATGAGGCCACGAGGCTCTTCTCTGCTCTAGGATTCAGGATTATAATGTCTATTCCTATACCTGTGGAACCTGAATTTCACCAGAATTTACCAACATTTGGGTGAAAGAAGAATACAACACTACCTATGTAGTGTTCTGGCCAACAGTCTTTAAGCTGGCATCGGTTGAGAAGACAATCAGACAAATTCCAATTAAGAGATAGTCTACAATCAACTGGCCTCCCACTGTCTGGAAGACAAAAGTGTACATTTAACAAAATAAGTCACAAGGACTATCCCAGATTAAAAAGAGACATGGTCAGATACAACTATTGGGACATTTGAAGTAATGTGACTAAGGACCAAATATTAGTTAAAATATATATAGTATATAATATAATTATACATATATATTGCATAGTTCATAATAATGATATTGTGGTTATATAAGAGAATGTCCTTGTTAGAAAATACAAGCTGAAGTATTCAGGGATAAGGTGTCATGGTGTCTATAACCTACTGTCAAATGGTTCAGGGGAAAAAAGTGTGTGTGTGTGTGTGTGTGTGTGTGTGTGTGTGTGTGTTTGCGCACACATATGGAGAGACAGAGAGAGAGACTGAGACGGAGAAGATACAGCAAATGTGACACGATGCCAGCAACTTGTGTGTCTGGAGGAAGGGTATAAAAGGTTTTGTTGTACTATTCTGTCCACTTTTCAGGGGGCTGAAATTTGCCAGAATTGAAAGTTGGGGAGGGGGAGCATGAGTCAGACTTCTGTAAGGGCAAGTGCCCTGGAGAAAGAGAAGAACCAAGGGAAGAGGAGCTCAGGGCTAAGGAAGAATAGGGTTTTCTTTGTTGGAGGTTGAGGACTTGGACATGTATAAGCCATATAAAGGGAAAAATGAGATACTGGAGGCTGGACTGGACAGATAGGAAAGTCAAAGATGCTTCTGGGTCCCACTAGTCTTAGAGAAGAGACTAGGAAAGAGGGCTTCCTCTTCACAGAGGAAGAGAAGCTGCATTTCCAGAGCTGACCAGAATAATTACCCACAGGGCAAAGGCCTTGTCCCAAATGTAGAGAGAAAATCTGGACAAATCTGATCAGGAAAGTCCAGAAAGGTCATTGTGGCACACCTGACACACCATTTGATTGGTCCTGAGATAACTGAGTTACTGAGAGGAGACTTCGGGGAACCTCAGGTGGGCAGGATGCTGAGAGAAGGCAAAAAGACAGGACAGAACCGAGCGGAGTCCAGGCCTGCTTAATTGGTAGTCCAGTGGGGACCAGGTGGGATTTCCAGCTCAGGCCAGTGACGCAGGTAGGCAGGATTGAGTGGAGCAAGGGATGCTTCCTGCAGACACAATGGTCCTTGGCTTTACGTCTGTCACCATCAGAGCTTCCCAAGATGAACCACGTAGAGGAGTATGTTAGAGACAAAGTTTGCAGGTAAAAAAGCAGAGCTGTGATTCTCACACATTAGCCAACTTCGGAATCACCCGGAGGGCTTGTTCAAACCTGGGTGGCTGCACCCCACTGAAGAGTTTCTGATTCACTAGGTGGGGCGGGGGAGGTTTTGCACACTCACCAGATGCCCAAGTGATGCTGACGCATCTGGTCCTGGGCCCACACTGTGAGAACTACTGACATAGCAGAAAGGAAATGGAAAGAAAAGTCTTGTCCAGCAAGCTATAGAGCCCTGAGCAAGACGGAGAAAGGAAAAAGTTACCAGGCTTTTCTTAAGCTGCTTGAAAAACAGACTAAAATATTAAAAACTTGGCTGAGTCTCCAAAAGGGTCCTAGGGAAACAATGGAGGATACTGCTTTGCTGTGGAAAGAGAAGGAGCCATGACTGGAGGGGTGGGACTGGAGTGAGGAGAGAGCAGCCGGCAGAAGTGCTCTCCTCAGCAGGCCCCCAGAGCCACGGCTCCGCTCAGGAGTCTGTGACGGCCGCTCTCCAGCACAAACATCGCGAAAGAGGATTCCTGGCCTGAGCTCTGCCTGCCTCCTCAGCCAATGAGGCCAACCCCCTGAGGCCACACAGCCTGGCTCCCGAGGCCTTTCCAGACTCCTGTGCCAGGCGAGAACCAGCTACACAGCAGGTGAGTAAACTCATACCTCACTGGCTTATCACACCATTTTTATTATAATAAGAACAAGCCTTTATTCAATGTTTGCTAAGTGCAGAACCCTCATCACGGCCCCAAGAACTACGTTATTGCACGTCTATTACAGATAGGGAATCTGACCCTTGGACAGGTTGACCATCTTGCCCAAGGTCCCACAGCAAGTAAGAACTGATTATCAGTGCTTCCCACTTGTCCTCCTGGGGAGAGGATGTTCCATGGAAGAGACAGAAGGTGTGGGGGCACGCACCAGAAGAAAGGAGAAGAAATGAGGAATGGAGGGGGGAAAAAAACCCCACAACAGATGCCCACCGCAAAAGGAAAGCTTCGACATTCATGAACACCTAGCTGCTCCTTCTGGAATCATTGTATGAGAAAACCTTACACCCGTGAACGGACCTATTTTCATCTTGGTCTTTGGAGTTGGAAATCCCTCACAGTGGAAAGCAAATAATGCCAGAATTTCATCCTCCCCCTAAACCTTCCGCTCAGGCCTGCTTTCTCTACTCGGTGCCGACAGCTGGACCCCAAGCACGTCACCAGCTGGTGACACCGTGAAGGGAAGACCAGAGAGTGTCCGTGGGAGGATCCCGAGGGGCTGAGAGATGTGACTTAGCTGGGAGGGAGGCGGGCATCGCAAACATGAAAACAAGCCCGCGCCACTGACTTAGAGAGCTTTGATCTGTTTGTGAAGCCGGTGAAAAACGGCTCCACAGAAACCAATGCCAAATCCAATATTGTAAAGAGACATTTACTGGAGAGCAACTTCCCTCCCAGTTACATATTTGCATATGGTGTAAAACTGCTAAACATCTGAAGAAGGGAAACGCTGGGAATCTTAGGAGTTAACTAGAAGCCACACCAGTGCCTTCAGCCAAGCTGAAGACAGAAGCAATGCCTGCAGCCTCTACACCCGCCCCCAGTGTTGCCACGGGGAGCACTTGCTTATTCTTGCCTGCTCTAGACCCTTGATTATCATGAGCAAAAACAGAAACATTTCAATGGCATTCTGGAAGGAAGATTCTCTTCTCTCATGCTATTTCTGATAATAAAAGAATCGAGCAGAAATGAATTCCTACTTTTTAACAATTCAGTGATAACACTTAATCTTGAATTCTTACCTTCTAAATTATTGGTTGCTTCTCAGGGTGCTTAGTTCGTGGGTGAGTAATGGGAAAGGGAGTAACTGAAAAGAGGTGAGTATCGATTGAGCTAACAAAGTACTAAGGATAAGCATTTAGGAGGGGATCCTTTAATTCTCATGGTACTTTGCCAACAAAAAAAATAAATATCATGAAAAGACGTTTCATCTGTCATGCTGAGTTTCAGGGATATCGTGTGATCTCAAGAGAACCAGGAAGAAATTCCTGGCCTCTAGAGTTCAATGAAAAGCTCTAGGTAATCAGATCCAAATGGAGAAAAGGAAGTTTGATATTTTATGTTCTATTTCAGTACCATCTGCTATATTTACTTTCATGGTTAGAATCTATGTGATGAATCTATATAGTTTTATTCTCAGTAATTTCTCTTTAGTCTATCAATGGATCACATGCCATGACAGTGGGAAGCAAGTGGTAAGCTCCAAATTGCTGCAGAAATGGCATCCAGAGGGAAGCAGACAGGAGAGTGTGATACAGAAGAGGCCCTAGGACGCCCAGGTGGCTCAGTTGGTTGAGCACCCTCCTTTTGATTTCGGCTCAGGTCATGATCTCAGGGTTTGTGAGTTCCAGCCCCACTGATAGTGCAGAGCCTGCTTGGGATTCTTTCTCTGTCCCTCTCTCTCTGCTCCTCCCTTTCTTGTGTTTACTCTTTCTCTCAAAATAAGTAAATAAACATTTTAAAAAAAGAAGAGGACCTGAAATCATATTAATAAGGAGCACAATCCATTAGAGACTGGTGCTTTTTTTAAATACTGTTTACTATTGCAGGACAAATGCAGGCAGACTATATTTTTGAGAGACAGAGTGAACCGGGGAGGGGCAGAGAGAGAGGGAGACACAGAATCCGAAGCAGGCTACGGGCTCTGAGCTGTCTGCACAGAGTCCCATGCGGGGCTCAGACCCAGGAACTAATGAGATCATGACCTGAACTGAAGTCAGATGCTCAACCGATTGAGCCACCCAGGCGCCCCAAGAAGTGTATGGTTCTTAAAGCCATTAGTTAATTCACTGCATTCAAACCTTCTCATCCAGTGAGATATGTTAGAGATCGCTGCTGGAATTCACATAGGAATTCCAGAGTGGAGAAAACTCCTACTTCCCAGCAAAGCCAGACCCCTACCACTGCCAAGAGACGGCGGATATGGTGCAGGATGTGTGAGCTTGGGAGGAGGAATTGAGCACATCCAGCACGGTGTTGCAGCCTTTAGGGAGCAGCCCATCCTCTGCTGTCTTCTATGTGGCTGTGGGAGCCAGAAGGGAGCATGACTGAAGTGAGGTAATATTAGGAAGCCTATTGGACAACAGATCCACACTTGTTTCTTGGTCAGCATCATCGGTAAAAAAGGCATAGAGTTTTCATCAGAGTCTCTCTCCCGAATTAAACAAGGTTGTCCTCTACCCCAACAGCTAGGAAATGCAAACACATCCTTTTCCTTTACAGGCAAAATGATGCAATTTGATGTAACTACTCTCACTCCAGATGAGCGAGGAGGTGAACCTCTCTATACTGAGGGAGGACATCCCATTGCTGAAGGCCACACTTTAGCTCAGAGCCTCTATCTGGGGTCAGGTCTCACAAGGTCAACTTAAAACATCGCTTCTGTCCAGGCTCTTTGCTGCCACCCCATTTTTGTTTGTTATTCGGCACTGAGGTGGATATCATGTGTTCTTCTGCTCTTCGAGACCATGTTGATCTGTGCTCGTGAGCCCTTCACACAGGAGGGTTCGATTGTGTACCAGAAACACAGCCATGGTGAACTCGCTTGGTTCAAGCCCATCCTGCAAATCTCAAGAGACCAGAGATGCCGTCTTTGACAGGTCTGAGTCTTGGATTTGTCAACTTCACAGCATACCTCTGTCTCTATTAACTCTCCCTTTGGTCTTTATGCCACATTACCTTTGGGGCTTTTGAAGTACTGGCATACTTAACACTCACTACCTGAGAAACTAATGTGTATTTAATGATGATTATGGAGCACCTATAATGTAGCAGGTAGAAACATGGATGCTACATACAAGGAATCCATAGGGGGAAAATCATAACGAGAAATACAATAGTGTTGAAGTGTCATAATAGAGAACAAGAGACATGAATTGTGTGGCATTGTTCCAGGTCTTTGTGACTGGGTGGATATAAGAACACCTCATCTCTTAGGTTTACTGAGAGCATAAAAGCAGATTGCATACATAGAACCTGGCATTGAACTAGCACGTGTCTAGTAGGATATTGTTTTTGTCTCATTATTTCCCCACCTCTCCCACCCCATATCCCTGATAGCACACCCAGATGGGATTAAACCCTCCAAACCCTAAAAGAATTGTCTGGTCTTCCCACTCTGGGTGCCAGAATGTGTAGCACCATTGTCAAAGGGGTCCACTTGGATGTAAGCATTTGATTCAAGGAGGTACCATGAAATGTAAATTATTAAAGCCACACTGTGTTCAGATAGCTAATGAACAACCAAATGTAACAACTACAAACAGCATAGCAGAGAATACTGTTATTACATCAATTTCATTTTCCTTTCACCAAAAATAGAGTGACTAAGAAAACATCCCTACTCTGATTAGGCCCAGACCTCTTTGTTCTTTCATCCCCAGGGTCTGCAGATCCTCTTCTGTGTACCTGCCGTCGCTGCTTTAACCCCTGGCCAGAGGGCCCTGCCTTGGAATTGGCACTTGAGAAGAGCCCACCTTCCCTTCCCCACGGGGCACAAATGGAGCCCAGACCCTTCTAGGTCACTCTGTGAGTACCCAGCTCCCTGGAATTCTCCACTCAGTTAACCCTGAGCCTGCTCCAGGCTGCCCATAAATGTCCCCTGGGCTGTCTCCTCAAAGGTGGGAACTTGTTCATGGTATGTGTAGCCCCAATGCCAGCAGGGTGGTCAAGGGGTGACTATTGGCAGGAGGTCTGCTGGAGCTTAGACACACAAGCTAATGTGTGTACAGGAGGCGCTTGCTTGTGAGACAGAGCCTGAGGGATAAGAAAAGGTCATAGGCCTGAAGAACATGAAGAGTCTAGGTTTGCTCTTGACCTTCTGAAAATTAGGCAACTGCAAGGGTGCCTGGGTGGCTCAGTAGGTTAAGCATCCGACTTTGGCTCAGGTCATGACCTTGTAGTATATGAGTTCGAGCCCCGTGTTGGGCTCTGTGCTGACAGCTTGGAGTCTGGAGCCTGCTTTAGATTCTGTGTCTCCTTCTCTCTCTGCCCCTTTCCCACTTGTGGTCTGTCCTCTCTGTCTCTCAAAAATAAATAAATGTTAAGGGGAAAAAAAAAGAAACTTAGGAACTTGCATTTGTCAAGGTAGGGAGCTACAACATATTTTCCTTATGAATTTGTAAACCTGATTAATCACCTGTAAGTATGTAGACATACAGTATACGGGTCTCTTGCTGTACTCGCCCTGGACCCTACGAATGTTAAGAGCAAGGCCGCTGTCAGGCCCCTTACCAGTGTGTACGTTGTGATTATTTCCTTATCTCAGACCTCTCTTTGCTAACTACAGACTATTCTCTGTGTCTGCAGCTGCTCACAGTTCAGAGTTTATATATAGTCTTTACCAACTGCATTCGCTTTCCTCTAATAAACATCTGCTGTTATCACTTAGTATGGCTTTTTATATCTTCAGGGGAGTAGAGCTTAGATTTGGGTCTCTTTCTTGGTCCTTCTCATTTCCTACTCAGTCTTTTTAGTGGGAAATGCAGCTCCCAAATAGAGTATGAGTCTTCAGAGTCATGGAAGCATGATCTGGGTATGACTAGCTAATGTCCCTATTGGCTGAGACAGCCTGGGCTTGGCAGCTGAATCGCTTCACACCTATCTCAGGCCTTCAGCACCCCCCACACAAGACACACACAGTGCTATGAGATGGCAGAGGAGGCCCTGTCCACCTGTGCTTGGGGACCCTCGAAGGAAAGAGAATATAAACTGACATGTACAGGAATTTCTGTCTCTGGTAGGGAATGTTAAGATTATATCCCAAATTTTTGGCGTACTACATAAATTACAAGCACAAAAGCAAAAAAAAGTTATAATTCTAAGTCCAGGCACATGTTTGTGCTAGGGAGCCCCCACATCTAGCCAGAGATTGTAATCCATGGAACAGAGTTGACAGCCCTGAGTGCTGATTCCTACACGGCAGACAGAGTGGGGATACACTAATCACTAAAGCAGTGAGAAACGAGGTAAGATTTGGTCCTAGCAGCATCCCGATGTCTATGCCATATTTGTGGTGATAAAAATGATTCACTAAGAGATTAAGTCAGAAGACAATTGTGGAGCGAGGGCTATTGTGGCATTCACAAGTGCTCTATCCCCCGGTTCCTGCATAACCCAGAAAGATGACAGTCGTTTCCAAATTTGTATGCAAATTTTTCCCCCTGTGCAAGTATCTAAAAGCAAAATTGGTCCATTGAGTTAATCACTAAACAGGGCACTTCAGCGTGCTCTAGTTCTGACATCTAATCAGCAACACAGCTGCATTTAAATACTGAAGACTTAAAGGATTTTGGCTTCTGAAGCAAGGGATTTTCTAGATAATCTTGCCTATAAGGTCCTTGACTTGTGCAGTCAAATGCTGCCAACTGTGATCAGCAGGAAACATATCTGTTTTTCTCCTGTGTATATGGTTAGGAGTCTTTCATTGTAATTAGCATTTGCTACTGAAAAGCTCAGTTCTCAATTTTGCTGTTGACTTGATACAAATGAAATCTGCAGTGACTCGTGCACGCAGCCCCCCTCAGCAGCTGACTCGCGCACCAAGCAGGACACCGTGGGGCGTGGGGCCCGGTGGCCCTCAAAGCCGATCGGGAGGTTCTGCTCAAACACTTCTGAGACTAGAGCTCAGACCAAGATTTTGCTTTCTCTGTGATCTCTCTCTTCTCTGAATGAAAGAATCTAACAGAGCAGAAACCAAAACTTGAAATGATGCTAAAATAAAAATGCTTCTAGGCTACTGC